>NC_059277.1:6539769-6587269 GCF_017591435.1 Portunus trituberculatus
TCAAACAGTGAAACACACACCTGCACTTCACCTGTCTACCTTCTCTGTTTTTTCTTTCCTCTTCGCCTCTCTTCTCTCCTCTCCCTCTCCTTCTGTATTCCCTCCTCTTTCTACCTCTTTCTTTATCTATGCACGTTCTTTCTACCGATAAAGGAGAGCGAGGAGTACAGATTTGTATGATGAAATGCTCTCTCTCTCTCTCTCTCTCTCTCTCTCTCTCTCTCTCTCTCTCTCTCTCTCTCTCTCTCTCTCTCTCTCTCTCTCTCTCTCTCTCTCTCTCTCTCTCTCTCTGACAGAATTTAGGGTATGGGTCTCTCCCTCTACCTGTATTCCTCTCCCTCACCACGTCTCACCTTTCCCTTCCTCTCTCCTTCCCTTCCCTCCCTCTCTCCACCGTCGCCTCTTCCTTCTCTCCCTCCCTCCAAAGTCTCTCTTCTTGGCCTATACGTGACTTGGTTCTGTATGGTGGTTGTGGTTGTGGTGGTGGTGGTGGTGGTGATGGTGGTGGTGGTGATGGTGGTGGTAAGGAGTATTGATAGTATTGTAAAATGTAGCATGAACAGTAGAATAATAACAACGATAATAATATTAGTAATAGTAATAATGATAATGATAAAATCTGTAACAATAATATGATAATGAAATGTACTGTCATTATCATCATCATCATCATAACAACAGCATCAAGAACAGTCGTAGTAGTAGTAGTAGTAGTAGTAGTAGTAGTAGTAGTAGTAGTAGTAGTAGGAGGAGGAGGAGGAGGAGGAGGAGGAGGAGGAGGAGGAGGAGGAGGAGGAGGAGGAGGAGGAGGAGTAATAGTAGTAGTAGTGTAGTATTAGTAGCACCATTCCTTTAGCTACAACCCTAATTAGTAGCAAAGATAGCAGAATAGTCGTAAAACATCAGCAAAGTACATTAGCGGTGGAGCAAATGTCCTAAGCAGTAAGTGTAGTCATTATCACATTTATAACCCTCCCTTGGCTGACTCTCATTCGTTCCACCTGTGTGTCTTGGTGCACAGGTGAGTCTAGCATACCTGTCATTAGCGGTGAGACGCACGTGGTTTCCTGACTCGTTACGGCCATGACGGAAGTGTCTAGCTATTAATAGAGGCTTGTACTTGTTATACGAATGATAATGACAGTGGTTATGGTGGTGGTGGTGTTGATAACGTGAATATTACTGGGATTATGGTGTACTGCTTATCAGTTGTGCTTCGTGGTGTTAATGGTGTTTGTGTGAGTGTCTGTTACCTTGGTGCCTTGGTTAGTGATGTCTTACGTTATGGCCTGCAGTGCCTGTAGATTTACTTCAAGAGTATGGGAAGCGCTGTTCAGCTTCCACCTATTAACGGCGCAGGCAATTTTATTTATAGTGGTGCCCATATTAGGGCCCATATCACCACCCAACTGCGTCTTTGGTGTGAGGCAATTACACCTCCACTTAGAACCTGAGTACCATGGTGACATGTAGGTAACTTTAAACCACTCGACAAATGACAAAGTTTCAAGGCGGCACGTGGTGGGATTTGAACCTACGCATGAACTTCTGTCCGATCCCATGCTCACCACCTTATACACTATAGTTTGTCTACTCTAAAATGGCTCCTGGGTTCTAAATATGTTGTAACTTATTAATGATATAATCGATGTTACGTGAATAATACTTGTTTTCTGTTGATCAATACACTTATCACAAGGAGAACTTATGATTCCTCAAAATCTGAAAACCACGCATTTCTCCTCAGACCGAGACCCAACAGTCACTTTAGAGTAGACAGACTATAGTGTTAGTAGTGGTGTACCTGTGTTAGCATCATTGGTCTTGTTGGATTCAAAAGTAAGAGTAGTGTTTGTGATGTATGTCAGTGTTAGTGGTGGTATATGAGAAAGTACTACTGGTCTTATTTGATCTAGAAGTACGAAATAGTGTTAGAGGTGCCAGCAGTAGTAGTGTTAGTGATGCCAGCAGTAGTAGTGTTAATGGTGCCTGTAGAAGTAGTATTAGTGGCACCAGTGAGGCAGTAGTGGCGTCTTTTTCTTCAGACCACATCACACATCTTTCTTCTTCTTCTTCCTGTCCTGTTGAAATCTCCTTATCTCTCCTCTCCCTCTACTCTCACACCTTTCCTCTCCCTCACAATGAAATCTCGTTATCTCCTCTTCCTTCACTCCCACATTCTCCCTCTTCCTCTCCCTCAAACTGAAATATAGCGCCCCGTCCTTCCTACCCCTCCCACGTCCCTCCCATTTGACATCTAGCCTGCAGTCCCTATTCCTCACACACCCCTTCCCTAACTCCCTAACTGAAATCTAGCGTTCCGTGCCTATCCCAACACTGACACACGCATTCTCTCCTTACTGAAATTGTCTAACCTCCCTATCCCTTCCAACACTCCCATTTCCCTCCTCTATACTGATATCTCGATCCCTCCAAAACCTTTCCTCGAACTCCCATCCTGCTGAAATCTTGTGTCCCATCCTATTCCAACACTGACACACACCCTTCCTCTCATTCTCCTTGCTGAAATCGTCTAACCTCTCTTCCCTTCTCATCCTATTAAATCCTCTATCCCTCCCAAACCTTTCCTCTAAGTCCCATGCTGTCGAAATCTAACCTTCCTTTCCTCCCACACTCCTCCTCTCTCTCCTCCCATCCCAATGATATCTCCTAACTTCTCTTCCCTCGCCATCCTACTGAAACCTCTATCCCTCCCAAAGCCTCTAACTCAAATCCTGCTGAAATCTAACCTTCCTTCTTTCTCTCTCTCTATCTCTCCTACACCCTCCCTCCCTCTCCTCTCTTCTCCCGTTCCACTGAAATCTCCTAACCTCCCGTCCCTCCCTCCCCCTCAAATTCCCGCTCCCTCCTCGGCTTCTCCTCAGCCGGGGGAGTAAAAGCGACATGGACGTGGCCGGTTAGCCGCAGTCGGTGGCGGGAACTCAGAGGCGTCACAAGCATATCCCCATCACAGCACCACACCACGCCACAGCACATCACAGCACCTCTTCCTCCTCCTCATCCCACTGGGCCTGCTGGTGAGTGTGTGTGTGTGTGTGTGTGTGTGTGTGTGAGAGAGAGAGAGAGAGGTTATAGTGAAGGTAAGAGAGTGAAGTGAGAGTGAAAGAGAGAGAGAGAGAGAGAGAGAGAGAGAGAGAGAGAGAGAGAGAGAGAGAGAGAGAGAGAGAGAGAGAGAGAGAGAGAGAGAGAGAGAGAGAGAGAGAGAGAGAGAGAGAGAGAGAGAGAGATTTTAGTTTCTTTATGTGTTTTGAGTTCCTGCTTTTTTTTTTCTCTCTTTTTTGTGATAAAGTGATGTTGAGTTTTCCGTTTTCTGTTTGTCTTTTGTCTTTTCTTGGTTTTATTCGTGTTGAAGAGTCACGGGTTTGCTTTGTTTCTTGTTTGTCTTCGTTTTGTTATCTTCTCCTTTTAATTCATATGGAAATTCTGTCAGTCTTTCTCTCTCTCTCTCTCTCTCTCTCTCTCTCTCTCTCTCTCTCTCTCTCTCTCTCTCTCTCTCTCTCTCTCGTAAAGTAACAGGACAGTCTCGCTTTTAAGAACCTAAGAATGTAAGGATGAAGAAAAAAAAAGAGGCTAATCCTATTTTTTATGTCAGGGTTTTGGTCAAGGGCAAGAGAGAGAGAGAGAGAGAGAGAGAGAGAGAGAGAGAGAGAGAGAGAGAGAGAGAGAGAGAGAGAGAGAGAGAGAATATTCCCCTAACATGCCGCATACCAACAAATTGAAAAAAAAAGACTACTTAACAAAAAAAAAAAAAAAGATAAAATAAAAAAAAAGACAAGAAAAGAAGCGGAAACACAAACATTCTCACCTTCCTTCGTGAAAATTAAAAAAAGAAGAAAAGAAAAAAAAAAAAAAAAAATCGTGGCGTTCCTGAAGTCACAGCAAGGAAACAATAAAAAAAACCTCGTCATTGTATTAAGATGACAACAACAGGAGTGACTCACAGGCTTCCCCTCACGTCAGGTAATAAATATACCAATGAAAAAAAAATATATAGACAAGAGTAAAGGAATGTGAATGAATAAACAAAACAGGTAATGAGCGTAGAGAAGAGAGAGAGAGAGAGAGAGAGAGAGAGAGAGAGAGAGAGAGAGAGAGAGAGAGAGAGAGAGAGAGAGAGAGAGAGAGAGAGAGAGAGAGAGAGTCAGATAGGTACTGAACACAGCGTTGAAGTTTCCCAGTCAATTAATCCTCTCTCTCTCTCTCTCTCTCTCTCTCTCTCTCTCTCTCTTCTCTCTGTCAGTCAAACTTACGTAAAAGTTAGTTTTGGTCAGAGAGAGAGAGAGAGAGAGAGAGAGAGAGAGAGAGAGAGAGAGAGAGAGAGAGAGAGAGAGAGAGAGAGAGAGAGAGAGAGAGAGAGAGAGAGAGAGAGAGAGAGAGAGAGAGAGAAAGCTGGTGTTTTCATACGTGCTTTAGTGAGTGAGTGAGTGAGTGAGTGAGTGAGTGAGTGAGTGAATGACTACGTGAGCGAATGATACTGGAAAAAAAAATAAAGAAAAGTAAAACGTGATGGTGGAAACTAGACGGATCTGAACGAAATGTAACGTTTTTTTTATTTGTTTTTTTAATCACTTCTTTATTAACATCTTCGTAATGACTGTGCAGAAATTTGTCCTTTAATTTCGACACTCAAATGGATTCGTTCAGGTCTACACTTTTCATTACTTTTCCATTGATTTCTTTTATTTTTCTTCTCACCATGAAATTTTAAGTTCTCAATTTTCCGTCTGTCCTCTTCAATACCTCTCTGTCTTTCTCAATTCTGTGTTCAATTTTTCGTCTGTCCTCTTCAATACCTCTCTGTCTTTCTCAATTCTGGGTTCAATTTTTCGTCTGTCCTCTTCAATATCTCTCTGTCTTTCTCAATTCTGGGTTCAATTTTCGTCTGTCCTCTTCAATACCTCTCTGTCTTTCTCAATTCTGTGTTCAATTTTCGTCTGTCCTCTTCAATATCTCTCTGTCTTTCTCAATTCTGGGTTCAATTTTTCGTCTGTCCTCTTCAATACCTGTCTGTCTTTCTCAATTCTTGGTTCTCATCCTTAACTTTTGTCTGTCCTTCTCAATATTTGCCTGTCTTTTTCAATTTTAGTTTCTCTTTCTCAATTTTCGGTTCTCTTTCTCAGTTTTAGGTTATCCTCCTCAATTTCAGTTCCCCTCCTCAATTTTAAGTTCTCTTCCTCAATTTTAGGTTCTCCTCCTCAATTTTGATCGCTCCTCTTCTTAAAATCAGGCCAAGAGTTAGTATTGTGTGTTCCAATCCTAAATACGTGGTCAGGACAGTAATAGTACGAGTAATCCTTCCAAATCAGGTCATACTACAATTATTCACACACACACACACACACACACACACACACACACACACACACACACACACACACACACACACACACACACACACACACACACACACACACACACAAGCCACAGCATGAACCAAGGAAGTATCTGAAGGCGAGGTTTGAAAGGTGACGTTGCGAATCAGACCAGCAAGATTAAACCTCAGTGTCTGTTATGATGAGAGGACACGCCACACCCACACCAGCACACCACACCCGCACACACCCACACCACGCCGCCACCGCCTAGCCTGCACTCTCACGGGGAAACATGCGAGGCCACTGTCACACACACACACTCACACACACACACACACACACACACACGTCCCTGTACAGTAATGTGTGAAATTTGCTAGTCAGGGCGTGGTTCAGGAAATATTATTGGTGGTATGTTGCTGGAGACACACAAATAGGTAGGTATAAAGACAGATACAGACATACATACACATACACACATACATACACGCACTTTGTCTTTTCTTTACTTCCTCTTCTAACTTCTACCTCGTATTCTCAAACTCTTCTGCGCTTCACCTCCACTATTTCAAAAAGGCTTTATATAAATCTACACGCGTTTTTTAAGGTGTTTTTACGGTTCTAGAGGCAGAGTGACAAGATTTCTACATTATTAACTGGAGAAACACTCTTGAAAACCACGCTATTCATCTCTGTGGCCTTGGAAATCAGTCGTGGTGAGAGAGAAGAGCGTTTATGGACAAGGCCTTAAATTTATCAGCCGGACATTCTTTCCCCTCACTGTAACCTCACACTCCCTTCCTCCTCCTCCTCCTCCTCCTCTCCTCCTCCTTCTCCTCCAACTACTCTTCCTCCTCTTCTTCTTCTTCCTCCTCCTCCTCCTTCTCCCCTTCTTCTTCTTCTCCTCCTCCTCCTCCGGGCACCAATACTCCCTCATTACTATCCCCTTTGGTACCCTTTGGTCACGTCGCCGCCTTACCGCCGTGACCTTGAACTCCCTGAACTCTGTGAACCTCCTGAAGGCCGACGGAGAGGAAGGGAGCAAGAGAAAAGTGGTGAGGTAAGGGTGTTCTTCAGGGAGGAGTCACTGAAACGTAAAGGGTGTTCTGTGTTGTGTTATGTGTTCTGTGTTCTATGTTCTCTGTGTTTTGTTCTGTGTTCTTTGTGCTCTGGGTGTTCTGTGTTCTGTGTTCTCTGTATTCTGGGTGTTCTGTGTTCTATGTTTTCTCTGTACTCCGTGGTCTGGTGTTGTCTGTGTTCTGTGTAGTGTTGTTTTTTTGTGTTGTTGGTGTTGCCTCGCTTCTTTCTCACCATTTTTGGGAAGTTTGATCATACTGCTCTAATTTTACAGCTTCCAGTGACTCGTTCTCTCTCTCTCTCTCTCTCTCTCTCTCTCTCTCTCTCTCTCTCTCTCTCTCTCTCTGCTGTGAAGGTGACATCGCTTAAGTGTTCAATGTATTTTTGTTTTTATTTGTTATGTTTTTGTTGTTTTTCTTTCACTGTGACTAATACGGAAGGATGTAATGGGGTTTCATGACTTTGCTTTATGTGCGAGTCTATATCCAAGATTGCAAGGGAAAGAGAGGGAAAAATTAGCAATGGTCATATTTACTTACACGCACACACACACACACACACACACACACACACACACACACACACACACACACACACACACACACAGACACACACACACACCTCCACTAAGATCCGTGTTAATTAAAAGAAACAAACACCAAGGATACAGAAGTCAGCCTGCGGAACTCCACAAACACAAGCACCTTTTCCTCTTCCTCCTCCTCCCCCTCCTCCTCCTCCTTCTCCTCCTCCTCCTCCTCCTCCTCACCTCTCGAAGCTAAGGGAAAGAACACAAAGATGAAAAAGAGTAAGAAAAAAAAATGTCGTTGGTATTATTTCCTTGTCTATTTTCCTTTACACAGTGAGTCAGTGTCGCGTGAACCCACCAGGGCCTCCCTCATACAGGTCCTGCTTGCGCCCCTCCACACACACACCTTCATACACCACGCGCCTTGTCTCCATCAGGCCCAGACTCGCAAGCTTTTCAAGACTACCGATAAGTAAGACAGAGATTACACAGACACGCAAACGGTAATCAGATGGAAGAGTAGCAAGAGGAGAAGGAAGAGTAGAGAAAGAAGGAAGAGTAGCGAGAGGAGACAGAGAAGTAGAGAGAGGAGAAGGAAGAGTAGAGAGGAGACGGAAGAGGCACAGAAAAAAAGCCCTTTTGATCAACTTTCTTCCGTGACTCCAGCAAACATAACGAAAGGCGACAAGATGCACAGAAAGGAGATCACTTTTCCCTCCTTCAGTATCTTCCCTCCCTCAGTATCTTCCCTCCTTCAATATTTTCCCTCCTTCAGTATTTTTCCCTCCCTCAGTAGTTTTCCCTCCTTCAGTATCTTTCTTCTCTCAGTATCTTCCCTCCCTCAGTATTATCCCCCCTTCAGAATCTTCCCTCTCTCAGTATTATCCCCCCTTCAGTATTTTCCCTCCCTTCAGTAGTTTTCCCCTGCGGTGTCGTGGTGGAAGATGCGGCGGCAGGGAGCATTGACCGGCGACCAAAGGGATGCTCATTTTTTGGCGTGGTCGTGTTTCAAGGCTGGTGACCGTTCATTGCCGCCGTCACCACCACCGCCACCGCCACCGCTACCACCACCACCACCACCACCACCGCCACCGCCACCGCCACTGCACGTCTGCCGTCACCACCACAGGCCGTCAAGTACAGTGTCATGAGCAAGAGTTTTATAAAGAGGACTGCCTTCTTAGGTTTGACTGTTTTTCTCCTCCTCCTCCTTTACCTCTTCCCTCTTCTTCCTCCTCCTCCTCCTTCTACTACTACTATTGCTGCTATACTTCTCTTTTCCTTCTTCTCTTCTTTGTCTTTCATTTTGCATTTATTTGTTTTCTTTTTCCTTCTCTCCTTTTCTTTCTTTGCTTTGTTTTAGCTCTTGTGTTTGTTCTTGTTCTTATTTTCTCCCTATCTTTCTCCTCCCTCTTCTTCTTCTTCTTCTTCTTCTTCTTCTTCTTCTTCTTCTTCTTCTTCTTCTTCTTCTTCTTCTTCTTCTTCTTCTTCTTCTTCTTCTTCTTCTCCTTCTTCTTCTTCTTTTTCTTCTTCTCCTCCTCGTCCTCCTCCTCCTCCACCTCCTCCTCCTCCTCCTCCCAATACACCTTTAATGAACATCTCTAGTTACGGTAATCACAACAATCTGACGCGCTAACACCTGAGACTCGTACGCGTTACCTGCCACGTGGCCACTAGTTACCTGCACCTGCCCTGCTCGAGTGGCCTGGAGAGAAGAGAAAGAGTCAGCTGGAAATGAGGAGAGAAATTAATCAGAATCAAAGGAGAAGTAGGAACAAGAGGAATAAAAGGGATAATAAGAAAAAGAAAAGGAAGAGGATGGAAAGTAAGATAGAGAGGAGGAGGGAAAATAAAAGATAGTCTAGGTTTAACGATAGCGAGTGACTATTAATCTCTTCAGTAACATGGCCAGTTTTCATATTTATTCTGGTTACTGTTTGGCGATTTTATACAGCTTCAGAAATATATGTTAGGATTAGAATAGTAAAAGACTCTGGCCATTTAATCTTTTGACCTCCATAGAGCTTCCCTAATGCAAATAAAATCGTCTAATCGTATACAAAACTCAAGATAAAAATCCGTCTCAGTATTGAATGGGCTAAGTCGAGTTCTGGCAGTTTCCATTATGTTTTAAGTTCTTCTTCCTCCTCCTTCTCCTTATTATAAACAGTCTTGAAAGGGTCAACATACTTTCTATTTCTTCTTACTCAGTGATCTCTTTTTTTACTCCTCTTTCCTGTTCCTGTTCTTGTTCTAATCCTCCTTAAATTCCTCTTCTGCCTCTCAACACGGGCCAGAAAATAAAAACAAGAGTCACAGGAATATTTGAACTGCTGCACCACTCCATATTTTCAGCGTCGTCTTTCTAAATTACACTCCAAACCTGCCCTCAACATTCTATTAAGGCTGAGGAGAAGCTGCGGCAGTCCTGGAGTTAGCAGAGACCCAGCACCGGTAATGAGAGGAAACACTGATGGGAATGCAGCCAGTCAGTCATTGGTGTGGCCTTCAAAACACTCGTAATGGGGAGAAGACAAGCGTTTAAAAATATGAGGCGAGATTCTATTTGCAGCGTTACTTAGTGTCTCGAGAAGGTTGTGTCTTGCAGCTTATTCATTTCTGTGATGGTCTGTTCCTTCCATGAGAAAATTCTCTAACAAGTATGAAGTTCAACCTTATATGGAAGAGAAGATTGAACGCTGGTCGGACGCAATGTAAGGAGGTGTGATGGGAAGCTGTGGGGATGGGACAATGATGGGACTGTGGAATGGGACTGAGATATATGACTATGTGATGGGATTGTAATGGGCTGTGAAATGGGGAATGTGTAATAGGACTGGACAGGCAGAGGATTAGATAAAAAGAAGAGAATAGTTAGAAATAGAAGTGCAAGGTTACATAGGTAGTGGTGGTGGTGATGGTGCATGGTGGTGATAGAGGTGGTGGTGGTGATGGTGGTGGTGGTGGTGAAGTGGCGCAGCGTTGGGGTTATTGGCACACGCAACACATTACAGAAATTACCCTTAGCTAGATTTACGACGCGTGGCCATGGAGAGAGGAAGGGAGCGGCAGACACGAGCTGGGAGGAACAGAGAGAGAGAGAGAGAGAGAGAGAGAGAGAGAGAGAGAGAGAGAGAGAGAGAGAGAGAGAGAGAGAGAGAGAGAATACAAACGAAAAAAAAAGTACAAGACAGGTGTAGTGTAATTACCTCCATCATTACCTGTGACGACGTGTGTATTAGGTATTCCCTTTAAGGTACGGCAGGCGAGAGACAAAGGGAAGCATCAAGGAGTTGAATGCACTAATAATCACGGCGAGGGTGGAGTGAGGAGTAAAGATGGAGTTAGTAAAGGGAGGGAGTGTTGAGGAAGATCTTTAGGTTGATGAAATGAAGGAGGTGTCTCAGTCCTAACTTCCTACAAAAATTAATGGTCCTATAAACATTAATCGTCCTTTTTGGGTTTTGAATTAAGAGTTTCATTCCTAAATTCCTACAAACAACAATGATCCTACAAACATTAATAATCCTTTTGACTTTTGAAGGAGGCGTGTCATTCTTAACTTCCTACAAAGAATAATGATCTTATAAACAAACATTAGTGGTCCTTTTGAGCACTAATGATCCTTTTGCCTTTTGAATTAAGCGTATCTTTCCTAACTTCCTACAAACAGCAATGGTTCCTTTTGAGTTTTATTGGTGGCTGGTCAGTGACGCCACCTCTTACGAACCTCACGGGGAAAAAAAGAAGGGTTGGGGTTCCTCATGGCTGCAATAAGAACCCTCGCAGTTTTAATCTTCCCCGGAGTTTCATGTCGCCTTATTTGCTAACATGTATCCCTGCGGCGCCTGCTTTTTGTCTGCTGAATTGGAAGCAGAAGGCACGGGAGGTGTTGCGCTGATGTGACTGAGAGACTAATAAGTGTTTCTGGTCATCTCTTCATGGAGGTGAACGCGACGATAAATCCGACGAAGAAAACACAAGAAAGGCGAGAAACTGCAGGAAACAAGACACGAAGGCAGAAAGTTGCCCATCGTTCATATTCTTCACTCCTTTTCACTTTGATTTTTAGGTACGATTAAACCATTTTATTGACACTAGGAAGGGTCTATGGAGGTCAGAAGATTAATGGCCAGACTCTTCACTACTTTAATTCCCCACATAAGTTCCTGAAGCTGTAGAAAATCACCAAACAGTAAGCAGAAGGAATATGGAAACGCGTCCTGGTACTGAAGGAAAAAAAAAACGAAATTGATGAAAGGAAAGAAAATGCAGGAAAAAAGAGGAGAGAAAGTGAAGAACAATGAAACAGATCAGCAAATCATTCCTTCGTTAGCATCCTCGAAGAAAAAGGAAAGAAAAGAAGGAGGAAAGAAAGCGAGCGAGTTAGTTAAAAAGTCAGTTACATTTCTAATAATCTCCTGCGCAAAATGGTGAGCTTCGGGCAGGGAAGAGACGCCATGAACTCACCAGGGACACCACCACCCCAAGGAACGACCTCACCAATACACGCGTGCGCTCCTCACCCACGGATGGAAGAAGAAGAAGAAGAAGAAAAAGAAGAAAAAGAAGATGAAGAAGAAAAGAAGAAAAGATCATGATAAAGATAAATAAATAAAAGAAGAAAAAAGAAAAACGAAAAAGAAGAAAAGAAGAAGAAGAAGAAGAAGAACAACAACAACAACAACAACAACAACAACAACAACAACTACAACAACAACAGCAGCAGTAACAACAACAACAACAATATCAACAACAAGATGAAGAAGAGAGGCAAAGAAAAAAAGAAGAAAAAAAAGATAAAAAGGAAAAAAGAAAAAAGAAAAGGAAAAAAGAAAAGAAAAAGAAAAGAAAACTGACCTGGCTCGGAATTCCTGACGAAGAAGCAACGAAGAAGTTTCAGTGATCCATGTCCAGCTCCTCCTCCTCCTCCTCCTCCTCCTCCTCCTCCTTCTCCTCCTCCTTCATCAACTCCCTTGTTTTCCCCTCCTTCTTTCCTCCTCCTCCTCCTCCTCCTCCTCCTCCTCCTCCTCCTCCTTCATCAACTCCCTTGTTTTCCCCTCCTTCTTTCCTCCTCCTCTTTGTTACTTCACTCCATCCCTCCTCCCTCATCACTTAACTCTTGTGTTCTGTTCACCTTCATCTCTTCCTTAACAACGCCTCTAACCTTTTCTCATTTTCTTTCTCCTTCTCTACTTTTTTTGCCTCTTTCTCTCCTCCTCCTCTTCCTTCTCCTCTTCTTCCTCCTCCTCGTTACTTCCTCCATTTCTTCTCCCTCGTCATCTAATTCTTCTGTTCTCTCTACTTCTGTCTCTTCTTAACGCCTTTAACCTTTTCTCATTTTCTTTCTCCATCTTTACCTTTTGTCTCCTTTCTTTCCTCCTCCTCTTCCTCCTCATCCTCTTTACTTTCTTCATTTCTTCTCCCTTTTCTCTTCTCTCCACCTCTACTACTTAACGCCTTTTCTCATTTTATTTCTTCTATATCTTCTTTTCACCTCCTTTTCTCCTCTTCCACCTCTGTTTTTACTTCTCTCTATTCCTTCTTTATCATCATTTAATTCTTCTCACTCTTCCACCTCCATCTTTTCCTTATTCATTTTCATTCTTCTTTACTTCCTTTTTGCCTTCTCCATCTTGATAACTTTTTTCCTTGTTCTTCTTTTGTTATTTCTTCCATTCTTTTCTACTTGTTCGTTCCTTCGTTCCTTACTTAACCTCATGTATCTTACTCCTCTCTCTCTCTCTCTCTCTCTCTCTCTCTCTCTCTCTCTCTGTCCCTGTCGTCTCCGTGCCCTGCTCTCACCTTGGCTCATGAACACCTAACGTCTAATACAGGCAGGAATGCAAATGAAGAACGTATTGCAGCAACGCCGTGACTCATACTAATAGAGCTGCTCCTTCACCACAACCACCACCACCACCACCACCACCACCACCACAGTAACAGAACAAAACACTCCACTGTCCACGCTTCCATTAAGGTTGTTGTTCCTGTCTTTCTACTCTATAATTTTGACTCTAACTAACATTCCAGTTCAGTTCTTCATGTTTAGCGTTGGAGAATTGTTGAGAATGCCTGTGGTGGTGGTGGTGGTGGTGGTGGTGGTGGTGGTGGTGGTGGTGGTGGTGGTGATGGTGGTGGTGGTGTTATTTTTTCGTCTTTTTAATCGTACCTGGTCTCATCAATCCTTCCTAAGCTGCCTCATAACACAATATTAACAAGAAATACAGGTGGTGGTGGTGGTGAAGGTGGTGATGGTGATGGTGGTGGTGGTAGTGATGGTGGTGGCGGTGATGGTGGTGGTGGTAGTGAAGCAGACATGTGTAGGGTTATTGTCCTAGAGGCTGGAGGGGAATGGACTGCGGCGGCGTGGTGGTGGTGGTGGTGGCGGTGGCGGTGGCGGTGGTGGTGGTGGTGGTGGTGGTGGTGGTGGTGGTGGCGGTCAAGGTTATCACGTGACGAGAACACGAGTGAGGCAGAAAAAGAAGATAAATAAACAAACAAATAAATAAATAAATAGATAAAATCGTTCTAGAGAGAGAGAGAGAGAGAGAGAGAGAGAGAGAGAGAGAGAGAGAGAGAGAGAGAGCAGGCCGTAGCTTCCTGGTATTATAGACAAGAATCTTCCTCGACCTTCCTTTTAGGACACTACGATGACCTACTCTCGGAGGAGGAGGAGGAGGAGGAGGAGGAGGAGGAGGAGGAGGAGGAGGAAGAGAGAAGATAGCGTGGTTGAGGGTGAATGAGTGTATACTGTCTAGAACCGAAGGAGGCGGAGGAAGAGGAGGAGGAGGAGGAGGAGGAGGAGGAGGAGGAGGAGGAGGAGGAGGAGGAGGAGGAGGAGGAGAAGGAAGGAGGGAAGACGACATTCTCCACCCAGCATATAAAGTAACCTGTTCCCTGTGGCCTTCTCCTCCTCCTCCTCCTCCTCCTCCTCCTCCTCCTCCTCCTCCTCCTCCTCCTCCTCCTCATTCTTTTCCAGTCTCTCACAATAAAAAGAAATAAGAAAAAAGCACACAAGTACGTAATAACAAGATAAATCACCACAAAAGAACAACAACAAAATAAATCAAAGAATAAACAAACCAAAGGAAAAGATAAAAAAAAAGTTGTAGAATCGCAAAACGTAAAAGAGAAAAGAAAAAAGAAAAAAGAAAGGAGGAAAAATATTTGACGGTACATGATGAGGGTGATAAAGAGAGAGAGAGAGAGAGAGAGAGAGAGAGAGAGAGAGAGAGAGAGAGAGAGAGAGAGAGAGAGAGAGAGAGAGAGAGAGAGAGAGAGAGAGAGAGAGAGAGAGAGAGAGAGAGAGAGAGAGAGAGAGAGAGAGAGAGAGAGAGAGAGAGCAGCGTCCCTAAACCTGCTTTCTGCTGACGGGAGAGGCTCGGACGATGGCAAATTAACACCTGCAAGGCATCAACGACTAACTGTATATATTGAAGGCGGCGTGCTGACTACTGACGAAGACTCAAAACACTCTTAAGTCTTTAATCTTTTAACCCTTTCAGTTCAATGACGCGCTTCCTTATTCATTCAGCTCACTATTTGGAGTTTTTATACAGCTTCAGAAACTTATGTTGGGATTAAAATAGTGAAGACTCTGGCCACTAATCTTCTGACCTCCATAAACCCTTCCTAATGTCAATAAAATGGTCTAATCATACACAAATCTCAAGGTAAAAATTGTGTCCCAGTACTGAAGGAGTTAAATCTTTATTCATTTAATTTTCTACCTCCATTTCCTATCGCGTTGTCCATTCTCGATTTGTTTTATTCATTATTCTTTCTATTGTATCTATTCATCTTGAGAAGGGGTGAAGAGAAGGGGTGAGGCATGGAAGGGGTGAGGCAGGGAAGAGATGAAGGGAAGGAATGAAGCAGGGAAGATATGAGATAGGGAAGAGGTGAGGCAGGGACATAATGAGACAGGGAAGGAGTGAAGCAGGGAAGAGGTGAGACAGGGACATAGTGAGACAGAGAAGGGGGTGAAGCTTGAAGTCTCACTACTCCTCTTGGCCAGCGAGTGACAGGAGGGAGGTAGAAGAGTCGCGGACAATGTTTCAAAGTTCCGGAGCTTCACTCACTAACACACCAGCCACCATCACCTCGTAGCCTCTGATTCTGAAACAATTTTGACCGCACCTCCACTAGTTTTAAATATTTCTGTGATTCTAGTGACAGATTAACACGATTTCTACATCATTCACTGACGAAATTAGACTTGAGAACCCGGCTGGCGATATTTGTGGACTCTGAAAATGTCGTGGTGAGAGAACAAAGCGATTCTGAATACGGCCCCAGATCTCATTTCAAAGTCCATAACGGGTTTCCACAGGTGTTTCTTCCCTCTCATTGACGGTGTAGAATAAAAACACGATTGAAAACTCTACTGTGAGACAAATCTTGAAAATACACGCCCTCCTTCCCTTATGGTGACTAATGCTATGAAAAACTATTACTAACAGACTGACTTATCTTAACCCATTCGGTACTGGGATTATTTTTCACCATGAGTTTTGGATATGACTGAACAATTTTATTTACATTAGGAAGGGTCTATGGAGGTCAGAAGATTAATGACCGGAGTCTTCATTGTTTTAATCCCCCACATAAGTTTCTGAAGCTGTATTAAGTCACCCAATAGTAAAGCAGAATGAATATGAAACGTCCTGGTACTGAAGGGGTTAACTAATCCTACTTAATACTGACTTAATCCTTTCTTCGTCACCTTGCACTGTCTAATTCTAGTTACTAACATTTTCCTCCTTAAGAATGAGAGAACTCGAGGAAAATACCCATCTTCAAAAACTCTACGCTCTCTCCATGACTGTTTTCAAAGACCATTACCAGTGTTCTCAAGGCTCTTTCTCCTCTAAATAACGTAGAAATTCAATAATATCTTGCACTGAATCCAGAAAAAAAACACCATTAGAAACTCGTGTAGCTTCAAATAGAGACCTTTGAAATAGTAGAGGTGGTGAGCAGGAGTGTTTTAAAATTTTGAGCAAGCGTAACCAAGTACCAGTGATTTGTAGTGACTTGCCGCGACGCACAGTGATTCAAGAGCTCTGTTGACGGCGGTGGTGAAGGTGGTGGTGGTGACGGTGGTGGTGGTGGTGGTGGTGGTCACGTGGTGTTGCGGTGTTAAAATAATGAGGTTTCCCATCTTTTTTTATTGCCTTTTTTATTGGAAGTGTTTCTTTTTTTTTTGTTACGTGTCTCATTGTTGTTGTTGTTGTTGTTGTCTCTCTCTCTCTCTCTCTCTCTCTCTCTCTCTCTCTCTCTCTCTCTCTCTCTCTCTCTCTCTCTCTCTCTCTCTCTCTCTCTCTCATAAAGCATTCATCCATCATACTCATACACCGCTATGGGACTCGACCTAAACACACACACACACACACACACACACACACACACACACACACACACACACACACACACACACACACACACACACACACACACACACACACACACACACACACACACACACACACACACACACACACACACACACACACACACACACACACACACACACACACACAGAACACACACACACACACACACACACACACACACACACACACACACACACACACACACACACACACACACACAGAAAGGAGCCGCTGTAAATAAAGGGAATGAAGAAAATAAACGAAGACACAAAGGAGAGGATGAGAAGGAAAGGAGAATAAAGAAAGGAAGAAAAGATGAACAAAGAGACGAAGAAGGACGTAACAAAGGGAGAAGAAGGGAACAGAAAATAAAAGGAAAAGAAAAGAAAATAAGAGACAAAGAGAAAGAACACTTGTCATTCACCTCTCGTCTGTTTCTCCTTCACCTTCACCCACCACCACCACCATCACCACCACCACCACCACCACCACCACCCCACCACCAACCCAGGTCACCGTAGATCGTGACAAGCAACATAGAGACCAATCAACACCAGGCAACACTCCCCCATTTCTCTCTCTCTCTCTCTCTCTCTCTCTCTCACTTCTGCTACACTCACGCAACACTCACAAAAAGTAGAGGAGGAGGAGGAGGAGGAGGAGGAGGAGGAGGAGGAGGAGCAGGAAGAGGGAAAAAGTAAATAGGAAGAGGAGGAAGAGGAAAAAGAAATAAAACAGAACAGATAGGTGAGGCAGGGAAGAAATGAAAGAGAAAGAGATGGAGGAAAAGGAAGAGGAAAAAAAAAGTAGATAGGAAGAGGAGCAAGAGGAAAAAAAGAAGACAGGTGAGGTACAAGGAAGAGATGAGACAGGTATGAGGTGACACACTAATCAGATGAGACAAGGAAGGGGGTGAAAGCAGGGTCTAGGTGAGGCAGGGGCTGGGTAAGGCAGGGGTGTGATGAGACAGGGGCGTGAGACAAGTTAGACAACACAACAACACATCCGTGGAACAGAGCAACACAGCAACAGTCACGCAACAATCACAGTGCATGCCAATTTCAACATGCTCCCAATTCAGTCAGTGCTTAGCGATTGGCAAGACAGTTAGGAGACATGAAGGCGTGATGGGAAATCGAGGAGGAGGAGGAGGAGGAGGAGGAGGAGGAGGAGGAGGAGGGAGGAGGAGGAGGAGGTGGAGGAGGAGAGAGAAAAAGAAAGATACTCTGGATTACAATAGGAGTCCGCTATGTAGTTACAATGGAGAGAGAGAGAGAGAGAGAGAGAGAGAGAGAGAGAGAGAGAGAGAGAGAGAGAGAGAGAGAGAGAGAGAGAGAGAGAGAGAGAGAGAGAGAGAAAGAAAGAGAAAGAACGCAGACTATGTTATTTTCATCTTTTCATCTCCCTCTCCCAACTCCCTCTCTCACTCTGTACCCTCCTTCCCCCTCTCCCTACCTTACCTAGCCACCTATCTACCTGGCCACATCCCTCCAGGTGATAACAGGTAACCGCTGGCACGTCTGGCCCTACAGGTGTCTCTCATGACCCCAAATGTTACAAGGTTATACGTCCCGAGCTAGATGGAACGAGTTTTTATGCCTGTTATTAGTGTGATTTGTATGGTGAGGCGAGCCAGACTTAATTGTCAGATCAGGTTGCCAGGCTGCGGCATCCTTTCGTCCGTCAACAGTCAAGAGTGTAGAGTGTGGACCCTCGGCGTCTAACTGTCAGGGGAAAGTCAAGGTGATATTGTACTGCGCGCGCGTGTTTGTTTGTTTGTGTGTGTGTGTGTGTGTGTGTGTGTGTGTGTGTGTGTGTGTGTGTGTGTGTGTGTGTGTGTGTAAATGATAACAATAACAATAAAATACGGTTTATTCGAATTGAAATACATACTTACTGGAAACATATATGGGGAGAATGGCGAGTAAGCTTAGAATAAATAGCACACTATCCAAATAGTGTGTGTGTGTGTGTGTGTGTGTGTGTGTGTGTGTGTGTGTGTGTGTGTGTGTGTGTGTGTGTGTGAAACTGATTAACTATCTAATACTTGACTAACTAGGCAATCAAGTAACTCATTAGATAAACAACACACTATGTAACTAAGAAACAAACTAAATTCATTGATTGACTCAAGGACTTACCAGCAAGTCTCTCTCTCTCTCTCTCTCTCTCTCTCTCTCTCTCTCTCTCTCTCTCTCTCTCTCTCTCATTCTTCTTTACCTGTCAGAGATAGGCCTAAGCTGGGAGGCCTAATCGAAAATGGTCACTATATAGAAGGGCACCCCGGACCCGTTACACACACACACACACACACACACACACACACACACACACACACACACGGTAACTTTGGTGTTCTGATCTGACTAGCAGAGCCACATAAAACACTGACCTGCCCCGCCCCCCGCACCCACCGCCCTCACCTCACCGCTCTCCCACCCCTCCCTCCAGCCTCCCCTCCGCCTCATCCCTACTCTCGTCTCTGTCCATTAATGTGTAGTTTAATTTAATTTTTTGTGTTTTTTTCTGGTGATTTTGTTTGAGTGTTTTGTTTGTTATTACTTTCTTTATGTGTTTATTGATTTTTTTTTTTTTTTTTTTCGCAGGCAGCAATGTGGAGACCTGTTGTTATCTTGCTGGTGGCGCTGACGGGGCTGGCGACCTGCAGTAAGTTTCTCTCTCTCTCTCTCTCTCTCTCTCTCTCTCTCACACACACACACACACACACACACACACACACACACACACACACACACACACACACACACACACACACACACACACACACACACACACACATTCCCTTTTACCTAAACCTCCATTCTGTATCTCCTTTCTCTCTCTCTCTCTCTCTCTCTCTCTCTCTCTCTGAAAGTCACGATAATCTAAATTGTATGATATTTACTGTACGATATATTACAAAATTGAATTAATTTTAAAGTGTTTACCCTGAAATGAAAGTTTTCTATGATTTTCAAGAATTTTGGTTTCGTTTTCTCTTTCATTTCTCGGTTTGTCAGTAAAGCCCGTATCTCTCGTTTCCCTACCCTCTCTGTCACAATCTCTCGTTTCCCTACCATCTCTGTCACAATCTCTCGTTTCCCTACCCTTTACCATTTCACTTACTCCTTTCTCTACTGTCTATCCTTCACTCTCTCCTTGCCACATCCCCGTCCCTTACTCCTTCATAACGTGCACGCCTCCCCACAGATCCCATTGGGCGCCAGGTCGGCCTGTCTGCGGATGTTGGCGTGACTTCTATCAACAAGACGGCAGGTAAGTTTAGGGAAAGGTAAAAAACACTCACAGTCGCGGTCAGATGTCGAGTAACACACACTCTCCCCCTTTACTCTGTGCTTTTTTTCTCTCAGTTTCTAAGTCTTTGATTAGCTAAGAATGCATCAGGTGTCAGGTGTTTCAGGGAGACCTTCAGCTGATTAGAGGACTCAGGATGCAAGACACAAGGTGAGTGACTGCAGCAGCTTACTCAACTTAGGTCACGACAGCATCACGGAGGTACAAATTAATCAGTCACTCAGTCAGCTAATCAATTGATGCTCGTTCATGAATAAAGAAATAAATGTATGAATGAATGACTGGTTGGTTTGATCCCGTGAGCTGCTACAACGATCATATGAGAAACAAAATAAGTTGATGAATTAATGATATGTATAATTAATGAAAAGAAAAGTCACAGGAGAGATAAATAATGAAAGAGAAAGAAAAATATACATCTGCTGGCTTACGCTACACTAATGCCTATCCTAACCACGTCTGCAATGCAAAACATCTTTTTATCTAGCAATTTATCGCTCACTGGTAGCAAATACCTCCCCGGGAACACCTTAACTGAGTGGTGAAGATGAAGTGGTGGGGCGGAGGCTGGGAGTGGTTTGCAGATTGGAAGCCACTCAGCTTTAATGCAGCTTAAAAGTAACATTTGCTTAGTTTAAAGTTTGTGCCACGTGAGGGAAACGCCGCGTCGTACAGTACCAATTGGCTTTCATCGCGCGAGTCGCTTGTGCTGCTTGAATAGCTTAGTGTCCCATAACAATGACGGGCCGTTTTCTTTGAAGTGTGTGTCGTTGATGGGATACTGTACACGGCGGGACAGCATGTCCCCACCGCCGACCCCTGCGAGGAGTGCCAGTGCCGCCCGCCTGGGTTCGCCTGTGTAACAGTGCAGTGCCCGGTGAAGCCAGAGTGCCAATCCTTCCAGGAGGAGGGCCAGTGTTGTCTCACATACAGTTGTGGTGGGTACAGGCGCACTGCGGCGTTCACCACAACCTTGCCACTATGAAAACATGCATGAAAACGTGAATGAATAGACAGAATGTTGAACCCTGCAAGGACCTTTCCCTGACGGCGGACTACCCTCCCGCAGGTTGCCAGAAAGACGGGGTAGAGATTCCTGAAGGGGAAATCGTAAAGGACCCGAAGAACCCGTGTGAGACTTGCGTGTGCAAGGGGGGCGATATTGTGTGTACGGTGGATAGCTGCCCTTGGAGGGATGACTGCGAGGGGAGATACACAGATGGAGTCTGCTGCCCTTCCTACGACCACTGCCAAGCCACAGGTGTGCTGTCCTCCCTTCCTCCCGCCCTCCTCGGCTCACATTCTCGAGCGTCTTTGTGTCCCTTCCCCCACTCCCCGCCCCCCACCACTACTCCTCAGTGAAAATGATCAAGGTTTTCAGGGATGTTTCGTTTATCTCAGTGGTGGTTGAAAATGAATTGTGCATTACCGATGTGGAGGGAGTCATTAAAGTCTGGCTACTGACCTTTGCGACCTTTGCAAGAATCTCCCATGAGCCAAAGCGTTTCGAAATTTGGATCCTTTAATCACACAATAACATCAAAGTAAAGCCGAGGATTGAACTGTCTTCAGAGATATTTCCTTATACTTATATTAAATGTGTTCCTGTCTTAGGTCAGCATTTATTTCGATAGCCTGGGCTGCTGAGCTCAGGGTGATTCTACGCCCATTTGTGTTCCTTTGAGCCCAGTGAGACAGCGTGGGCCGCGCAGATCTATAAATCAGAAACTTTGGTTACATCTATTTAAATTTAACTTTACCAACATTTTTTTTATTCATTTCTATTTTTTTGTTAACACAAAATTAATAGTTGTTTTCATTTATTCATTTACTTCCTTTACTTCCTTTAAGAGTAAAAAAAATCTGATGTTTGGGTAGACATAATCTATGATAATAAGGAATGTTTCAAGTCCGGTTAAGTCTGTTCCTAGTCCAAGTGATGACGCGGCTCGGCTCTTAAAATGTGACGTGGCTTTCAGATTCTGGCAGCGAAGCATCCGTGGTGGAGCGGGGGCAGCCCGAGGGAGAGGAGTCTACCGCAGTGCCTGACTCAGTCATCAGAGAAGGCGGCGAGGATGAACGTCCTACCGAGGCTCCGGAGGCGAGTGAGGCCGTGACGCAGCTCAGCGAATCCGAGACAGGAGCCAACGAAACACCAGTTGAAGCAAATGAAGCAGTGAATGAAGTCTCAGGTGATGCTGGTCAGGAAATTGTTGAGACTCAGACCGAAACTAGGAGTGAAGTAGGAAGTGAAGACGACGAAGCGTACACTCAAGCACCCGTGAGACAAAGTGAAACTGAAACTGACGTCACTGAAACCCCGGAGCAAGTAAACTTGAAGTTAGACGAAACGCAAACAGAAGCTTCTGAAGTTGTAACAGATGCCAGCGAAGTCCTAACTGAGCAGGTAGAGGTTGAAACGCAGACAAGAGCAAATGAAGCCCAGAACGAACAAACTGACAACAACACCGAGACTCCTGCTGAAGCCAGTGAAGCAGAGCCAACCACTCTTCCTCCAGCAGGGAACGCTGAAGTCAGAGATGAAGGTGATGAAGATGTGACTGAGATGGTGCCACAGGCCAGCAACATTCTGCCCCAGGTCATCGACGCCCTCACAGACACCAGAGAAACAGCTACTGAAGCTAACGAAGCAGAAACTGACTCAGTCGCTGATCTCAATGTAGAAGCAAATGATGCCGTCACTGAAGGACCCACTGAAATAAGAGAAGTGCAAACTGAAACAACTGAAGCAGCAATTCGAGCAAACGAAGAGAAAACTGATGCACCGGAGGTTCAAACTGAAGCAACTGTGATCCTACGAGAGGGCGAACCAAGCGAAACCAACACTGAACCACCACAAGAAGCGAATGAAGCAGTGACTGAACTCAGAGCAGCAGAGGATGATGTAGTGACTGAAGCCAATGAGGCCGCCACTGAGTCACCTGTAGAGAGAGAAGCACAGACTGGCACAGAGGCTCCTGTAGAAGCAAATGAAGCAAACCTTGAAGCTCAAACTGAACAAACAAACGTAGAAGTTCCTGCTGAAAGAAACGAGGAGAACGCTGATGCTCAAACTGAACAACCAAACGTTCCTATAGAAGCAAACGAAGCAAACCCTGAGGCTCAAACTGAACCACCCAACGCTGAAGTTCCTGCAGAGAGAAACGAGGAAAACCCTGACGCAAACCCCGAAGCTCAAACTGAACCATCATACTTAGAAATTTCCGAAGCTCCTGTAGAGGCAAATGAAGCGAATCCTGAAGCACAAACTGAACCACCTTATGTAGAAATTCCTGCAGAAAGAAATGAGGAGAACGCTGAAGCACAAACTGAACCATCTTACATAGAAATACCAGAGGCCCCTGTAGAGGCAAATGAAAGGAATCCTGAAGAACAAACTGAATCATCAAACGTAGAAATTCCTGCAGAAAGAAACGAGGAGAACGCTGAAGCAAATCAAGACGGTCAAACTGAACCACCATACGTAGAAATTCCTGAATCTCTTGTGGAGGCAAATGAAGCAAATCCTGAAGCACAAACTGAACCACCAAATGTAGAGGTTCCCGAGGCCCCTGTAGAGACACCTGTGGGAACCATCAAGGAGGAAACAGCGACGGAGGCTCAGGAAGACCCCAAATCCAGCGGCACTGTGCACATCAGCGTGAACGGCCAAACGATACAGAAGGAGGAACCTGCAGGAGGTAAACAGCAGAAGAAACCCGCTGTCAATATGGAGGATGAGATGTACTGGATCAACATGAAGCAGGACGACCCTGCAAACACAGTGGGTGAAACGAATGCCTTGGGAGACGCCACTGGCCAAAAGACCTTCACAAATGAGGGAGAGCGGGAAGAGGAAGAGAAGACAGAGGATGACATTACCGTCTTGGAGGAAGCGCCCCAGTCTGTGTCCTTCAATGCTGAAAGGGAGTTCCTTGAGGAGGGAGAAGAGGAGGAAGAAGAGGAGGAGGAGGAAGAGTTTGACGACCGCAGCTTCTTCTAGTTTACGTTAGCATTCAGGAACTTGATGGCACAAAGTGATTCCTGACTACTGTTACTACCACTAATGTCCTCCTCCTCTTCCTCCTCTTGCTGCTCCTGCTTCACCCCTCACGGCCACCTCCAAGGCCAGGGCATTGTCTTAAGGCTTCATTTTGGGGTGTATTTGGCTCCTCCCGCCGCCTTCGTCCTTCACACAGGAGCGGGAGGCATAAGCTGGGAAGAACCTACGTCGTCTTCTATGTTTTATTAGTTTTCTCCCTTTCTTTCGTGCTTATTTATTGTTGTAATGTTAGAAGAAGGGAGTCAGTAGCTGTGTTTACTACTACTACTACTACTACTACTACTATTACCACTATTACTACTACTACTACATGAAGGCTTACATAGGACGATGCTTGGCCAGACCTACTGTACACACACACGCACACGCACACACACACACACACACACACACACACACACACACACACACACACTGGGATTTTGTATGTACTCAATGTAAGAGAATAAAGTCTGGCAAAGAGACGGTGATTTTCCCTTCGCAATCTACTGTACAATGAGACACTTGCAGGCAAAGTCAAAGTAACAGACAGAATAATAATCACACTCACTTCTTGCTCAGCTTTCCTCTCACCTACATAATAAGCCTTTCGAAAGTGCCCAGCAATGACACAGCACTGCACAATACCTTTTTTGCAACTCAGATAGATACACGCACTGCACAAAAAGCTTCAAAATAAACCTAACCATTACCATCATTATTTCATCTCAGGCTGGCATCTGCGCTATGTTTTCCTTTCGGTAGTTGACGTCACACGAAGGCCCGTATTGAGAAAGGCTTTATTTACTCTCTCGCCACAACTATTTTCAAAGGCCACAGAGATGATCAGCGAGGTATTCAGTAGTGTTTTTCCAGTTAGTAATGTAGATATCTTGTTAAACTGTCTCTAGAACAGTAAAAACACCAAAAAAAAAAAAAACGTAAATTTGAGTAAACTACTTTCAAAAGTCACAGAGATGAACAGCGGGGTTTTCAAAAGTGTTTCTCCAGTTAATAATATAGAAATCTTGTCACTCTGCCTCTAGAACTGTAAAAACACCTTAAAAAAAACTTGTGTAAATATAACTCCTTCAGTAGTGGAACACATTTCTATCATGAATTGTTGATGTGATTAGACGATTTTATTAACATTAGCAACGGTTTATGGAGGTCAGAAAATTAATGGTAAGAGTCTTCACTATTTTAATCCCCCATGTAAGTTTCTGAAGCTGTAGAAAATCGCCAAATAGTAACCAGAATGAATATGAAAACGCAGCATGGCACTGAAGAGGTTAAATAAAGCAAATAGTGAAGTGTTTGAGAATATGAGCCTTTTCCACACACAATCAAGAGTGCCGTTGCCCGCTTGTCATCTCAGCCTTTTCAGAGCAACATTCTAAAGGGATCATTATCTTTTTTGTCTCATCGTAACCTGTCTTTCCCGCGCCAGGTGGAAGGGCGGTGAGGTAAACTTTACTTTTCATTCTATAAAGGTCATTTGGTCAGGTCATGTTGGTGGCTACAAGAAGGTGTATCCGTGTGGTCCTTTCTCACTGTTCCCGTTGCATTTCCTTTTCGTCGTTCTCTTCCTACTTGTTTTCCATTTTCTTCATCCCCTCTCCTCGTTAATTCTCTCTTATCTTTCTTTTTTTCTCGTTCCCTCCGTGTCTGTTTTCACTTTTACTCATCTCTCTTTCGTCGTCTTTCTTTACAGTCTCCTTTTCTTCATTTCCGTTCCTTTTACATCTTTTTCCTTCTCCCTTCTTGTCCAAATTATTCTTTTTACTCTTTCCCTTTTTCTCGTCCTCTTTCCCTCTTTTGTCGTTTTTCTCTACAGTCTCCTTTTCTCTTATTCCGTTCCTTTTGCATCCTATCTCCTTGTCTCTTCTTCAAATTATTCTATTAACTCTTTCCTTTTCCTCCTTCTTTTTCCCTCTGTGTTTCCATTTCCTTTAGAGTAGAGCATCTTTTCGTTCCCTTCATTCCTCTCTTGATATTCACATTCCTTCTTTTTTTTCCTTTTATTCTTTTTTTCCTTGTCCCTTCTTATTCAAATCACTTTTTTTTTATTCTTTCCCTCTGTGTTTCCCTTTTCTCTTTCCCTTTCCCTTTGAGCAGAGCATCTTTCCCTTCCCTTGGTATTTATATTTGTTCGTCACCTTCTCTAATTCACTTTCTATTTACATTCCATTTCCCGCATCTCCTCATCTTCTCCTCCTTTCTCGCCCTGACGCAGCAAACAGGTAACACTTCGAGTCTTGCATTCTGATTCCACCCACGTTGCGATCACCTCCTCCTGCATGGCTGAGAGGTGACCCAAAGCTCTCCACTTGTTTATTTATTCGTCTGCTTCATGCCAGCCCTCTCACTCTCACTCGTTTGTTCCTCTCTTTCATTTCCACTCGTTTGTTCGTCTTGTTTAGTAGTTTCTTCATTTACACTGTTTCATTTCCACCTGTTTATTCCTTTGCCTCGTTTCTATTTGTTTATGTGTCATCTTCGTGGTAAACCATTCACTCTCACTTCCTTTGTACCTTTTTTCCTCGTCTCTGGTTAAGATACGGTGGTTTTTATGATTGCTAGTACTGCTGTTGTTGCTGCTGCTTTTGTTTCTCCTGCTACGTCAATAACAACAATAAGAAGAGCAGCAACATTACTGCTCAAACTGACTACATCATACAGTTGAAAATTCAGTGTGAGTCTTTGTATACCGTAATTATTCTCTCCACACACACGCACACGCACACACACGCACACACACACACACACACACACACACACACACACACACAGTTACTCAATATTCCCTCAGCACAAACCAACGCACCCTACGTCCTCTATACGTACCATACACGCACGCACGCACACACACACACACACACACACACACACACACACACACACACACACACACACACACACACACACACACACACACACACACACACACACACACACACACACACACACACACACATACTAAGCAGCATTCACAATTCTATCTCCAATCCCCTTTTTCTGCCACACTTCCTCCCCCTCCTCCCCCCTCTCTCTCTCTCTCTCTCTCTCTCTCTCTCTCTCTCTCTCTCTCTCTCTCCAGCCCTTCCCTGCGCCTTCTCCTCCCTGCCACGCCTCTCCCTGCCAACCGGTGACCTCGATAACCCGTCCACAGTGGAGATACCTTTCACTCTCAATCTATAGAGAAAAAAAAAGGGAAAAAAAAAGTCCCCCTTTCTGTGCCGACCAAAGAAAATGTATCTAAGAAAATGTGTTAGAATTGTTTATAAGCGCAAGAAAATGTGGGTTTATGATACGTGCTTGTTGAAACGTGTGTGTGTGTGTGTGTGTGTGTGTGTGTGTGTGTGGAGGGAGGGAGGAAGGGAGGGAGGGAGGAGGGAGGGAGGAGAGAGGAAGGAAGGAAGGAAGGAAGGAAGGAAGGAAGGAAGGAAGGAAGGAAGGAAGAGAGGGAGGGAGGAAGAAAGGAAGGAAGGAAGGAAGAAAGGAAGGAAGGATGGAATGAAGGAAGAAGGAAGGAAAGAAAGAAGGCAGATAAGATGGAGGGAGGGAGAAATGAAAGGTGGGAAGAAAAGAATGAAAGAAGGAAGGAAGGAAGGGAAGGAGGGGAGAGAGGAAAGGAAGGAAGGAAGGAAGGAAGGAAAGAAAGAAAGAAAGAAAGGAAGAAAAGAAAGAAAGGAAGAAAAAAATGAAGTAAGGAGCGAAATAAGGAAGAGCAGAACAGAGGCACTTTAACCACACTAGTACCATGACACACTCTCATATTTATTCTGCTTACTATTTGGTGATTTGATACACCTTAAGAAACTTATGTGAGGGATTGAAACAGTAGTAAAGACTCTAGCCATTAATCTTCTGACCTCCATAAACCCTTCCTAGTGCAGTTAAAATGGTCTAATCGTACGCAAATCTCAAAGTAAAAATGTGTCCCAGTATTGAAAGGGTTAATCACCTGCCAATAACAAAAAATACCTCATAAAACCATCCAAACAGGTAGAGGAGGCGAGATTGCTGGTACGGGGACATGGGTATCAGCTTCTCGTATACAAATTCTCCAGCAAGGAAATTGTACATTCATAAAAAAAACACTCAGATACTTAAAAAAAAAAAAAAGAAAAATAAGAACACTCAGATACTTAAAAAGAAAGAAAAATAAATAGATACTTAAAAAAAAACAAAAAAGAATAGTAAATACACTCAGATACTTAAAAAAAGAGAAAGAAAAATAGATACACTCAGATACTTAAAAAAAAAAGAAAAATAAGAACACTCAGATACTTAAAAAAAAAAGAAAAATAAATAGATACTTAAAAAAAAAACAAAAAAGAATAGTAAATACACTCAGATACTTAAAAAAAGAGAAAAATAGATACACTCAGATACTTAAAAAACAAAAAGAAGAAAAGAAAATTGTTGGTTAATTAATGAGATATTTTTTGTAGGTAATATTTAGTTTTTCCACATGCTCTACTTAATACTAATGCTAAAAAAAGAAGTGAATGTACGTGAATGTTATGACAGTGATGAATGTAGTAAACGAAGAAAGAGGAGGAGGAGGAGGAGGAGGAGGAGGAGGAGGAGGAGGAGGAGGAGGAGGAGGAGGAGGAGGAGGAAAATATTAAAGAAGAAGAAGAAGAAGAAGAAGAAGAAGAAGAAGAAGAAGAAGAAGAAGAAGAAGAAGAAGAAGAAGAAGAAGAAGAAGAAGAAGAAGAAGAAGAAGAAGAAGAAGAAGAAGAAGAAGAAGAAGAAGAAGAAGAAAGAAGAAGAAGGAGAAAGCGAAGAAAAACTTTTAAACAAAGAAGAAAAAAGGAGAAAGAGAAGAAATATTAAATGGAGAAGAAGAAGAAGAAGAAGAAGAAGAAGAAGAAGAAGAAGAAGAAGAAGAAGAAGAAGAAGAAGAAGAAGAAGAAGAAGAAAATATATCAAGTCTGAGTAAAGAAAACATAAAAAAGAAGATACATTTAAGAGAGAGAGAGAGAGAGAGAGAGAGAGAGAGAGAGAGAGAGAGAGAGAGAGAGAGAGAGAGAGAGAGAGAGAGAGAGAGAGAGAGAGAGAGAGAGAGAGAGAAAGAGAAAGAGAAAGAGAAGGAGATAAAGAGACAGAGACAGAGAAACAGAGATATGACAAAAAAAAAACAACAACAACCGGTATCAGCAATCATTTATTTATCCAGAAAACATGATCGGACGAAAAAAGAAGAAAAAGATAAAAAAAAAAAGCTCTTTATTTTTTCCCTGGTGACTGAGAAGCAGGTTATTCTTCACAAGCCATGTTTTTCCTACCTGGGGAAAGTAAGAGTTGATGAGAGGTAAAAGGAAAGTAATAGGAAAGAGTGTGAGGACTAACAGAGAGAGAGAGAGAGAGAGAGAGAGAGAGAGAGAGAGAGAGAGAGAGAGAGAGAGAGAGAGAGAGAGAGAGTTGACAATAATGATTTCAAGAACGTATTTCCAAGTCATTCCTTTATCGGTGCCCTCTCCTCCTCCTCCTCCTCCTCCTCTTCCTTCTCCTCCTCCTCCTTCACAACCTCCTTTCTCTTCCTCTTCCTCCTCTGGGCTGATGCTGCAATTTCTTCTTCCATTCCCCTCTCATGAAAAAAAGTGGCATGAAAGGAGATATTATGACGATTTTCCTCTCTCTCTCTCTCTCTCTCTCTCTCTCTCTCTCTCTCTCTCTCTGTAGCTTCGTCATGTCACCGTCGCAAACTAGGAGCAAAAATTATATGGAGTGTCAAGGAAATGAAAAGATTACACCGATTGTTTTTTTTCTCTCTCACTTTTTCTTCTCGCGTCGCAGGAAATGACTTGTTTGCGCATCATGGTTTTAAGATAAGTCCCCTCTCTCTCTCTCTCCACCATCATCACCACTAATACCACCACCACCACCACCACTTTATTATTCTCACAGACAATACAAAACACAAAACAAAAAAAACTTGAAACTTGCATAAAAGGTAGACAAGTTCACCAGTTCAGTGCCATTTAGAACACAACACTTGGACGACTACTCTACTGCACGAGTTAACCAGTACATATCTCTCAATTATTCATACCTCTCTCTGGCAAACTCTGGAACTCCCTGCCTGCTTCTGTATTTCCATCTTCCTACGACTTCACTTCATTTAAACCCCATCAGTATCATGACACGTTCTCTTATTCACTCTGCTTACTATGTGGTGATTTTATACAGCTTCAAGAATAGTGAAGACTCATGCCATTAATCTTCTGACCTCCACAGACCCTTCTAATGTCAATAAAATCGTTTAATCGTACCCAAAACTCAAGGTAAAAAAACGTCTCAGTACTGAATGGGTTAGAGGGAAGTTTCAAGACATTTATCCCTTTCTTTTGGCTAACTCTCGGACCTGTGATGGGATTAGCAAGTAAGTGGGGCTTTTTTTATTTATTTATCTTTTTTTGTTGCTCTTGGACAGCTTTCCCTTCTTACATGATAAAAAAGAAAAAAGAAAATGAGGCGGGGCAGGTAAGTAGGCTACGAGGCACTGGATATTCTGCAAAACGAGCAATATTTTGAGGTGAATACAAGCTACAGAATATTTCAAGTTACATGTTGCTCCCAGCCTATCCTAGAATTGAATCTCTGTCTGCATGCATAATTGTTCCTGGTATTTGCTCTTTATGTGACGGAGCAGTGAGTTTTATATAGTTTGTGCTTTTTTGTGGCTTTACTCTGCCAATTATTACCTCGAGACATTAAGTGAGTGTGTTGCTGTTAGTGTTCTGTTACCTGTCTGTCTGTTCTACTTCCGGCCTCATTTATCACTTACCTGCTTGCCTGTCGTCCTCCCCATCTCTCTCTCTCTTTCTTACACACACACACACACACACACACTCTCTCTCTCTCTCTCTCTCTCTCTCTCTCTCTCTCTCTCTCTCTCTAGCGAGATTTCGAAAATTTTTGCATATAACCACCAACGCGTAACATAAAATAGTTAATAATTGTCTAAGCCTTGTTTTAAGTAGACAGTTTTTCTACAACAATTTTTTTCTCCATTTTTGTTGCCCTTGGCCGGCTCCCACTCGTACATACAAAAAGAAACAGCAAGAATACAGATTTTCCTCACTTCTATCTCTATTGAAAGTCACGTGACACAAAAACTCTATAAGTGAAGTGGCAGAGCTGCGGGAACCAAGGAGGCGAAGTGGTCAATGTTACGTGTTAATGAATTCAAATGTACCTGTGAGAAGAACTTGGACATTTTCTTTACGCTTTCTTTTGGCGAGTTTTGAAGGCCGTGGGAGGCAGACACACCTTCGGGACTATTGAGGGAGAAATGAATACCGCTAGCAAGATAATCACTGGCGCCATTTGAAAGTTGAAATGAGTCAAAAACCAGGTGGAAACAGCCAGGCCGGACCGGTGCAATTGAGGTGACGTAAGGTGAGTGTAGCCTGTGTCCTTTCGTGTCACTACAATCACCTTCATCTTGTCCCTCCTCGCACCTTTTTATGGCACGTCAAAAGTTACATAAAATCACAAAACTGTATTACAAGAGACCTTAAGCTGATTGCTGGCTTGATTTCCACCATTGTGTTCTTTGGAGCTAATTATTTCAAAACTCTCTACGTGGGAAAAACAATGTATATATATATTGGACTGTTAGAGATACTGTTTCCATTCCTGTTGCTGTTGCTCGTGGTTCGTGTGTTTGTTATTAGTGTTGGTGGTGGTTATTCTGTTCCCGAGATTGTTCCAACATGATGTTCTTTGGTATTCAATAAATTCATTCAGCAACTTTGGCAAAATGAGAGAGAGAGAGAGAGAGAGAGAGAGAGAGAGAGAGAGAGAGAGAGAGAGAGAGAGAGAGAGAGAGAGAGAGAGAGAGAGAGAGAGAGAGAGAGAGAGAGAGAGAGAGAGAGAGAGAGAGAGAGAGAGCTTGTGGCTAATCCTTAGTTGGATTAGCCTTGGAAAACAGTCGTATTGAGAAAGCAAAGCGTTTCTGAATACGAACTCTCTCTCTCTCTCTCTCTCTCTCTCTCTCTCTCTCTCTCTCAATAAAAAAAACAATTCGACACGGGCCTCGTCTCGTAATATTCAGTTTTCGAGTCAAATGTCAAAATTCCACACAAAATGCAGGTGACTAAATGTCGTTCTTTTCTCTAATAAATTCCTGGCTGTTTTCCTCCGAGATTTCAAAAAAAAAAAAAAAAACATAATTAAGAAACTGCCAACACCGAACAATAGTTATAAAAGGAATTTCTTAATTTAAATCAGTGTTACGGAGGAGGAGGAGGAGGAGGAGGAGGAGGAGGAGGAGGAGGAGGAGGAGGAGGAGGAGGAGGAGAGAGAGAGAGAGAGAGAGAGAGAGAGAGAGAGAGAGAGAGAGAGAGAGAGAGAGAGAGAGAGAGAGAGAGAGAGAGAGAGAGAGAGAGAGAGAGAGAGAGAGAGAGAGAGAGAGAGAGAGAGAGAGAGAGAAAGAGAGAGAGAGAGACGATAGACAAGAGAAAAGTCGTGCCTTAAATTACCAGCTACACTTTTAATGGGGCGAGAGTCTAATGCATGCAAACTGGACCACGAGGAGAGCCAGAGAGTGAAAGCTTGAGGGTAGAAAGGTTTGCAGGGAGAGGGAATGAATGCCCCAAGCTTCGTTATCCCCTCGGAAGCGAATTAAAGGCTCGTATTCTCAAACATTTCTATACTTCACCGCCACTATTTCAAGAGGGTTTATCTAAATTTACACGAGTTTATTTTAAGGTGTTTTTTTTACGGTTCTAGAGGCAGAGTGGCAAGATTTCTACATTATTAACTGGAGATATACACTTGAAAACATCGCTTGTCGTCTCTGTGGCCTTGGAAAATAGTCGTGGTGAGACAGAAAAGCGTTTCAGAATGTGGACCTAATATACCAACACACACACACACACACACACACACACACACACACACACACACACACACACACCTCCAACACTCACCTACCCACACTACGACAGAAGGAAACCAAAAGAGAAAATATCAAAATACCAAACACTCAAGTCAAAATATGTATGAATGTTTGTCTGTGCTCGCCAATCACATAATCAACCAGTCTATCTATCTATCTATCTATCTGCCTATCTAAGCATCACACACACATACACACGCATATACACACACTACGTTTTTTACCACCAGGCAGCGTCCATTCCCATAAACGTTCGGCCTTCACTGAACAATAATTTAGAGGCGAGAGGTTAGAGGAGTCCAGAGCGAGAGAGAAAAGTGAAAGTATAAGTTAGAAGACCAGAGAGAGAGAGAGAGAGAGAGAGAGAGAGAGAGAGAGAGAGAGAGAGAGAGAGAGAGAGAGAGAGAGGGGATATAGGACATAATCACATGAGTACAGTGAAAAGGAAAGGAAGAGAAAGTTGAAGGACAGACTATGGGGAGAGGAGGAGGAGGAGGAGGAGGAGGAGGAGGAGGAGTGGGGGAAAGGAGGAGGAGGAGGAGGAGGAGGAGGAGAAAGTGAAGGAGACAGAAAGGGAAAGGAAAGCCGCCTTCAAAATGCACGAAAATATCTCCACATCCTCCTCCTCCTCCTCCTCCTCCTCCAACTCCTCCTCCACTCTTCTCTCCACAGCCAAGCAACCTCCACATTGCGAGCACCACCACCATCACCACCGACCCCTTTCTCCACCACCACTACTATTACCACGCACCACGCCTTCCACATGACTTCAGCTGGTCCACCTTTCCCACTTGTATCACACACGCACACACACACACACACACACACACACACACACACACACACACACACACACAAGGATCTATTTCAACCTCGTCACAGCTCAAAACTATCAGGAAAGCCAATAGCAATGTGTGAAATCTTTATGAACATCAACAATACAACGAAAAAGAACAGTTTGCCGATTTCTTCCCAGCGCAACAGGTAAAGATATCGTAGAGTGATTGGTGATTAACTCCTTCAGTACTGGGACGCATTTTACCTTGAGTCTTGGGTTTGATTATACGACTTTATTGACATCAGGGAGAGTCTATGAAGGTCAGAAGATTAATAGCTACAGTTTTCACTATTTTTAACTCCTTCAGTACTGGGCCGCATTTTTATCTTGAGTTTTCAGTATGATTAGACGATCTTTTTGACATCAAGAAGGGTCTATGTAGGTCAGAAAATGAATGGTCACAGTCTTTACTTATTTAACTCCTTCGGTACTGGGACGCATTTTCTACCTTGAGTTTTGGATGTAACGATACGATTTTATTGACTTGAGGGAGAATCTATGGAGGTCAGAAGATTAATGGCTGGAGTCTTCACTATTCTAATCCCCCACACACAAGTTTCTGAAGCTGTATGAAATTTAAAAATAGTAAGCAGAATGAATATGGAAACGCGTCATGGTACTGAAAGGGTTAAGGAAAGGTGTAGCAGGTAGCAGTGAAATGGATAATATTAATCTACTACGTATATTTCATCTGTATGTATATCCTGACCAGTTTAACGTCTTCAGTACCATGACACGTTTACAAACCTACTCTGCCTACTATTTGGCGATTTTAAACAGCTTCAGAAACTTACGTGGGAATTAAAATAGTGAAGATCGTGGTTATTAATCTTCTGACCACCATAGATCCTTCCTAATGATAAATAAAATCATCTAATCAAAATTCAAGGTAAAAATGCATCCCAGTACTGAAGGGGTTAACAGTTATGCGTCCTTGACAAACTCATTAGCGAGGAGCATCACAACAGAACCGCGACTTGAGGACACTCTTAATAGACTCTCTGGCGTTCTCGGAGGTTAAAAAATTCAGTCCTCTAGACAACATAAACCTTCACTTCAATTATATTCCTTCCTCCTCCTATCAACACTTTTATTCTCATCCTCTTCTTTTCCTTCTCTTATTATCATTGTTGTTATTGCTACTGTTCTTGTACTTGTTTTATTGTTGTTCTTCTTCTCCCTTCTCCTCCTCCTCCTCCTCCTCCTCCTCCTCCTCCTCCTCCTCCTCCTCCTCCTCCTCCTCCTTCCTCCTCTGTGGTCAACTCAAATTCTCACGGGAATAACAACATGAAAGGTCAACCACATTTTAAGGTCAAATTTCGAGGGAAAGTCAAGAGAGAGAGAGAGAGAGAGAGAGAGAGAGAGAGAGAGAGAGAGAGAGAGAGAGAGAGAGAGAGAGAGTTAGGGTAGCTTACGTTAGATTAGGTTAAGCTAGTGTGTATGTGTGTGTGTGTGTAGAAGACCCTATTTATGTACGTATGTATAAACGTATGTACTTATCTATGTACGTATGTATGTATGTATGTATGTATGTATGTATGTATGTAGGTGTGAAGAGGCAAACGGACAGACCTTAACCTTTCTCACTCTAACTTAACTTTTCTTACCATTCACGGAGAGAGAGAAAGGAGCAAGGTCGCTGGGAGGGGGAAGGGGCTGGGTGCTGGAGTGCCTTTGTAATGATGCAGAGAGGAGAGAGCAGGAGGAGGAGGAGGAGGAGGAGGAGGAGGAGGAGGAGGAGGAGGAGGAGGAGGAGGGTCGTAGTGAGAGTTAGAGTGAAGCGATGCGTTCCTCAGCTTTCAGTATTCGATCTCTTCTCCATCCGAGCGGTACGGGTGGTCACTCAGTCCCTTGGTTGGTCAGTATCAGTCCCACACGCCTCCCCGCCACGCCTCCACGCCACGCCTCCACGCAGTCACGCCGCCACGCCACTGTGTTAGGTGTCAGCCACGCCACGTCCGTCATCCACACTCCGTCACCATTCTTGTTATCTCATTTTTCACAGTTTCTCTTTTTCCTGAACCGTTTCACTATTTTTCGTTATCTCTTTTGGTTTCGTCATGTTGTTATCACTTATTCTTTTCCTTCACTTCTTTTTCTGTCGTTCATTTTCGTTTTAACACTTCCATTTCGTTAACATTATCTTTTTTTCCGTCTTGTCTTCTTGTTTTATCATTTTTATCTCTGTTGCTTCCATTACTCGTCCAATTATCATTCTCTCCCCATCTTTTCCACATCGTTGACTTCATTATTGCATCACGGTTACCTATGTCATTATTGTCAGTCCCTTCCACCGCAGAACAGCACCGTCATGGTTCGGAATTACCATAACTTTCTCGCCTCATCACCTAAAGCCACCGTGCAGAGTCATAAGTCCTCAACAATAACAATAACAAGAGTATCACTGTCACCACCACACACTCAACATAATACTTTTAACAGCTACAAAAATAGTGAATATTACTTCTCTTCCTCTCCTTCCTTTCTTTCTTATTATTCTTCTTGTTCTTGTTCTTGTTGTTGTTGTTGTTCTTCTTCTTCTTTTTCCTCCTCCTCCTCTTTCTCCTCCTCTTCCTCCTTCTCCTCCTCCTTTTCCTCCTCCTCCTTCTTCTCCTCCTCTTCCTCCTCCTCCTCCTCTTCTTCCTACTCAATGACAAAAAGAATAATAGCAAAGACAACACCAACACTTCACATTCATCACCATCATCACCACTACCAGCACCATTGCACCATAACATCCCTCCTCATCACCATCATAATCATCACCATCACTTTTATTCATTAATTCCCAAATCTTTAAACACCATGATCATCACCACTGAATCTCCTCATCATCACTGGGATTAGACTTTCACTATCCAATTCCAACGCCGCCACCACCACCACCACCACCACCCACCACCACCATCATTGCTTCTTTTATTTTTCATCATTCTGTCATCACTGTAAGAAAAGACAAGATGGTGAGGCTTTCTAATCTTCAAAACGTGGGGTCATGTGTGGTGTTTTGTGTGCACAGCTGACGCACACACACACACACACGGACACGCACACGCACGCACACACACGGAAACGCACTACACAAACACAAATATCAACAAAAACTCACAAACAATACCACAATTCTCTTACAATAACACACACACACACACACACACACACACACACACACACACACACACACACACACACACACACACACACAGAAACCCTCCTCCACCCACAAACACACATAGTCAAGTCAACATTACCTCAAAACACGGAGATTTAGCACACGAAGGAAAGGAGATGCACTTGTTTTTTTTACTCCAGTCACCCCTGCAGCCTCACGCAAACCAAGAAAAACGGAGTGACAGTGAGAGTGAGTGCAGAGGCTTCCCAACACACCACCACACCACTCCACTGTCTCCTCTCCTCCGCTTTGCACGAGAACACGAAGAGGTGGAGAAGGAGAGGGAGAGACAGAATGAAGCTAAGAGAGTAAGAGTGACAGTGAATGGAATAAGAAAAGAAAGTGGGAAGTGTGATTTTTCTAGTGTTTCTTCTAGGCATCGTGAGTGGTCGAAATAACATGATAACAATGGAAAGATAAGCAAGACACGGATAAACCAAGTGAGAGAAGTGAAAGAGGAACAGTATACAGGTGAACGAACTGACAGAGACGAAGGAAGAGAGAGAGAAAAAAAAATTAGAAAGGAGAAGCAAACGAAAGAAAGAAGAATTTAAAAGACTCGTTAAAGAGAAAGCATTAAGATGAAGGTAAGTTATATTTGAGCTCTCTGTAGTGTCATTCTTATTTACATGTCCTGTTTAAATTAACGTATTTCCTTTTTACGCTTCATGACTTCACTATTTCTTTTTCTTTACTGGTTCGCGCGCTTTCTCCTGTCCAGTGCTTGCTCTCCAGTGTTTGTTGCTCTTCTTTCGTAAGGTGGAGCTGACGTTACGGGCTTTGAAATGAGATAGTGATCGTTCTCATTGACAGTTTGCTTCTTGTTACCTATGCTGGTTAGAATTATGAGCATTTTTTGTGTGTCTGTATTCAGTATAGTCAATTTTTGTTTGATTTAATCTACTACTATTATTACTACTACTTCTACTACTATTATTACTACTACTACTATTACTGCTATTACTATTACAACTACTACTACTACTACTACTACTACTACTACTACTACTTCTTGTTCTTGTTCTTCTTCTTCTTCTTGTTATTGTTCTACTACTACTACTACTACTACTACTGCTACTACTAGAACAACAACAACAACAACAACAAATGCTGCTACTACTACTACTACTACTACTACTACTACTACTACTACTACTACAACAACAACTACTACTACTACTACTACTGCAACAACAACAATAACAACTACAACTGCTACTACTGCTACAAAATTATTACTATTACACCACACTCACGCACGGCTACACACACACACACACACACACACACACACACACACACACACACACACACACACACACACACACACACACACACACACACACACACACAGTTGAACATCGAGTCAGCTGAACTTTCTGGGTCCTCACACTGGGCGCTGTCACTTTCTCTTAATTGAAACACTGTCGGCTCTCTAAATACCCAACCAGCGACCCGGCGTCTCCACCAGCACGCCCCGGCGCACCTTTACCTCCAGTACTCCACGTAGAATGCCATAATGACGCATCAGTGTAGAGATATTAGGAGTAAAGGGCGTGCATGTGATCGATGCTAAATTAACCTTACTGCTTGTGGTGATGATAGTGTTGGTAGTAGTAGTAGTAGTAGTAGTAGTAGTAGTACAGTAGAAAGAGATGAAAATACTAAGATACGAAAGCAAAATACTAAAAGGAAAGAGAGAGAAAGGAGAGAGAGAGAGAGAGAGAGAGAGAGAGAGAGAGAGAGAGAGAGAGAGAGAGAGAGAGAGAGAGAGAGAGAGAGAGCAAGGAAGGGATGACTAGTGACCGTGGATGATTTCATGACACGGAAATAAGAAACAATGGAAGGCAGAAGCGTCCATTGAAGGGTGGATATAATCACACACACACACACACACACACACACACACACACACACACACACACACACACACATACACACACGAGAGAGAGATAGACACAAAAACAAGGGACAGTCAGCTTTCTAACGTGTTTATAAGACAAGCTACAAACTCCCCACCAGTAGAGATGGAAGGCGAAGAAGGAGGAATGGAAATATTGCAACACGAAAAGAAGGAAGAAACGAAGAACACTGGAATGAATGAGAAGATGGAAAAGTGGGAAGTAAAGGTTAAGTTGAAGGAAATGAACGTGTGTGTGTGTGTGTGTGTGTGTGTGTGTGTGTGTGTGTGTGAAGACCAAAAATAAGGAAAAGAAGGACCATATATATATTTTATATCATCACCACTATCACCACCACCACCACCACCACCACCACCATGACTAAAAGAAGAAAAAAAAAAAAAAAAAAAAAAAAAAAAAAAAACAATACTGAGGTCAACAGACAACATTTGCTACTAAAAATTACTACTTCATTATCACGACTACTACTACGACTACTTTTTTGGTGCCTGTCTACCTGCCTTTCCCTCCTTCCACCACAATCACCACCACCACCACCACCACCACCACCACCACGTCCTACATCAGCTGCACCCTTCACTTTTTCTTGCATTCTATCACTCTTCCTGTGTGTGTGTGTGTGTGTGTGTGTGTGTGTGTGTGTGTGTGTGTGTGTGTGTGTGTGTGTGTGTGTGTGGGTATCTCGACAACACATGCAGGCCGTACAGGAAACGTTCATCCGGTTCTAATTCCGGGAAAGAAGCAAAGAAGCAAAAGTCAAAGCAACACACACACACACACACACACACACACACACACACACACACACAGCCTTTTCCTTCCCTGTGTGTGTGTGTGTGTGTGTGTGTCTACCTGTCCGTCTGTCTGTCTGTGTGCATGTCACCTTTACCGTACTAAAACCAATCTCACGTTTACAACCTCCATTATCGTCTAAACCCACCTCTTTCTCCCTCTCTTTCCCTTCCTATCACTTCCTTCCCACCTGTCTCAACCCTTTCAATCCTGAGACGCATTTTTACCATGATTTTGGGTATGATTAGACGATTTTATTTACATTCTAGCGTCTATGGAGGCCAAAAAATTAACGGCCGGAGTCTTCACTATTCTAACACGTTACATAAGTCTCCCAAGCTGTATAAAATCACCAAATAGTAAGCAGAATGAATATGAAAAACGCGAAATGGTACTGAAGGAATTAATCGCAACCAAACCAGTCTATCAAGTCTATCAAGTCATGACATCCACTTCTCTAATACCCGCTCCCTTCCTTCCCTCTCCCTCTCCTTTCCTTCACCCGCCACGCACCTGCTCCAGCGAGTCATGGTTAGCTAAGAGGGCGGGAAGCTGCAGTTTGTGAAAGGGAAAGGCGGCGATGAACTGAATATCTACGTGAACTAGTTATCTTGTGCGTGTGAAGGAGAGAGAGAGAGAGAGAGAGAGAGAGAGAGAGAGAGAGAGAGAGAGAGAGAGAGAGAGAGAGAGAGAGAGAGAGAGAGAGAGAGAGAGAGAGTATTCCTAATTAGTCACCCTTTATGTAGATATGATCACTATTGTTACTGCATTCAAATTCCCTTCCATGTGCTACAACGAGGAGGAGGAGGAGGAGGAGGAGGAGGAGGAGGAGGAGGAGGAGGAGGAGGAGGAGGAGGAGGAGGAGGAAGAGAGGAGGAGGAGGAGGAAGAGGAGGTGGTGGTGGTGGTGGGTGGTGGTGGTGGTGGTGAAAAAGAATCATGAATAAATGCAAAGGAAGAACAAACAGCAGAGAGAGAGAGAGAGAGAGAGAGAGAGAGAGAGAGAGAGAGAGAGAGAGAGAGAGAGAGAGAGAGAGAGAGAGAGAGAGAGAGAGAGAACCTACAAAAACTAAACTAACACTTATGAAGCACAGGAAAAAATATATAATGAGCTAAAACAAAAGCAAAACTAGAAAAAGAAAAAGAAAAAAGAAAAAAAGAAAGAAAAAAAAACAGGTGAAGGCAAGAATCACTAATACAAACTAGAATGAAAGAAAAAAAAAGAGAAAAATAAATGAAAGAAAGAATAATAAAAAAAACAAAAATATGAAAGTAAGACAGAAAAGAAATCATGAGAAAAAAACAACAACTATTAATAGAAGCATAAAAACACACAACCTCTCTCTCTCTCTCTCTCTCTCTCTCTCTCTCTCTCTCTCTTCAAAAATGACCCGGATATATGAATTACTTGGAGCGAAAGGAAAGATTGAGGAGGAGGAGGAGGAGGAGGAGGAGGAGGAGGAGGAATGTTGAAGGCGGGAGGGGAAGGGAGAGATAGGAGGAAAGGAAGGGGGGATGGGGGGAGTGGAGGTGAGAGGAGGGAAGTGTGTCGCTAAGGTGGGGCAGGTGAAGGGTGCTGGGGAGGGAGGGGAGAAGGGAGGGAGTCGAAGATGGGAAGGGAGGGAGTGTGTCAGAGTGAAGGACGGGGGTGAAGGGAGAGGATGGGAGGGAGAGAAGTGGAGGAGGGAGGGGGATGGGAAGGGAAGGAAGGGTATCAGAGAGGTGGAGGAAAGGGAAGGGAGAGAGGAAGTGAGGAAGGGAGGGGAAGGGAGGGAGGAAGTGGGAGAGGGACGGGGGAAGGGAGGGAGGGAGTGGAGGAGAGAGTCAAATTGAAGGAGAGAAGGGGAAGGGAGGGAGTCACAGTGGAGGGAAGGGAAGGGAAGGGAGGAAGGGGGAAGAGAGCACGGTAGGAGGGAATGGAGAGAAAGAAGGAGGAAGAATCTGGTTAGTATTTCCTTCTTTTTAGTTAATTTTCTTTCTTTCTTCTCTCTTCTTTCCTTCTTTGCTTTCCTGCCTTCCTTCACGGCTATGTGTGCGTGCGTGTGTGCGTGCGTGCGTGTGACTAGACAAGCAAACACACACACAGATGAAGACAAGCAATTAAGACAAAGAAGACAGCAAACAGAAGACAGGAAATAAGAACAAGACAATAAAGTTTAAATAGAAAGAACACACACAATTAGAAAGGCGATCCAGCAGGCCACAGCAGACACGTGTGACCAGTGACTGCTCCAGAGTAAACAAACCAGGATGCACCACAAAGGAGAGTCACTTTAGGAGAGCAAGCAACATAACATATCGAAGGGAAAAAAAGAAGAAAAAATAACAAGGCAAAAATAAGATCAATCAATTAATCTTGTTCCTTGTAATGGATGAAGAAGTAAGAACAAAGTGACCAGTTTCTAATCAGTTGTTGTTTTTTATTGATTCAACCATCACTCTCTTATTAATTATTGGATGGTATTCTTTTCCGGCGAATAATGAGTGCAGCTTTGTGATTGGAAAAAAAAAGAGAGAGACGTAGACGAATAAATAAATGAATAAATGAAAAGACAATTAATAAGAATGTCCCGATGAGGAAAACACGGAAGTTTGTAGGAAGAGGAAAAGGAAAAGGAGAAAGAGAGGAATATATGAAAGAAGAGAAAAGATGCATGAAAGAGGAAGAACAGGAAGAGAAGGAGAGGGAAGAAGTTATAATAAATTAGTAAGTAAGAAGGAGGCAGTACACACCTGCCGAGACGCTAATTACTCCCAGTGAGGTGTAATAGCACTGGTTCAGACGGTGTTGTGAACTTACCATTAAAGCTGTGACCTCACTAAATGTTTCCCTCTGTATCTCACAACACAAGGGGGCAGTCACAGCTTGCCCTTCAAACACAACTATCCTCCTTCACATAACACAACATGCACCTACAAAACACATACATTTTTCACTCAAGTATTTAGAATCGAAAAAGTAAAGAAAATTATGACTCCTATATCACTTTTAAAAATGAAGTGTACTTTGAGTGTAGATTTGATACCCACAATATCACCTTCTTCATTCCAAAAGGGTGTGATGCGGACAGATATACCTTTGTCTACATTTGTAAGTGTACATTTGTAAGGGAAGAATAAAGGTTAGGTTAGGTTAAGTTAATTTTTGTTAGATTAAGTTAGGTTAGATTATAAATCATTATTTCATCACTAAAAATACACCTTGTACACTCTTTCTGAACCCGTTTCTTGGGAGAGTGTACCAGCCAGGGAGTTAGTTGAGGGACTGGACACTAAGTGGGGATTTTTTTTTTATTTCTTTCGAGAGTGTACGAACCAAGGATTTAATTGAGGGATTGGAAACTAAGTGGGCATTTTTTTTTATTTGGAGAGTGTACCAGCCAAGGATTTAATTGAGGGACTGGGAAAAAAGTAAGGATTTTTTTTTCATTAATTTCTTTAGAGAGTGTACCAGCCAGGGATTTAATTGAGAGATTGCAAACTAAGTGGGCATTTTTTATTAATTTCTTTGGAGAGTGTACCAGCAAAGGATTTAATTGAGGGACTGGAAACTAAGTGGGCCTTTTACTTATTTATCTATCTATTTTTGTCGCCCTTAGCCAGCTTCCCCCTCTTACATAAAAAAGATTAGGCAACACACTAAGTCCTGAGCAGAGAAGCAATGACACAGCTGACCGCCACATGTGCACCTGAGGCAAATGACGCCACGAACAGGTGCAGGGGAAAGGTGGACCAAATTAATGAGGATAATTACCTATTTTTAAACCAGCCTGATTATGTCATACCAGGAAACAGTGTAGGTATGTAGTCAGTCTCTCTCTCTCTCTCTCTCTCTCTGGCACGTCTATTTCTTCCGGGTAATTTAATCACGGAAAAGACGAAAGGAAAGGAAAAGTGAAGGTGCTGAAGAGGAGGAGGAGGAGGAGGAGGAGGAGGAGGAGGAGGAGGAGGAGGAGGAGGAGGAGGAGGAGGAGGAGGAGGAAATACCAATCCACTTTTAAATCCTTTCCATTACTGACCTATTTTGTTCCCGCCTTCTTTCCCCTCTACACTGCCTTCTCTCTCTCTCTCTCTCTCTCTCTCTCTCTCTCTCTCTCTCTCTCTCTCTCTCTCTCTCTCTCTCTCTCTCTCTCTCTCTCTCTCCTATCCGTTACCTTTTAATTTCGTTTTCTTTATTTTCTTTATTTCTTTGTTGTTTCTTGTTTTCAGTTTCTTCTTCCAATTGTTATTTATTTATTTATCTATTCATTCATGTATTCCTTCTTTCTCTTTCTCTTTCTCCCTCTCCTTCTTTACTCTCATTTTTTTTATAAGTTGTGTTTCTCTCTCTCTCTCTCTCTCTCTCTCTCTCTCTCTCTCTCTCTCTCTCTCTCTCTCTCTCTCTCTCTCTCTCTCTCTCTCTCTCTCTCTCTCTTCTTCTTTCCTCTTTCTATTCACTTTTCTTCTTTTCTCTTTCTATCTCTCTTTTCTCCTTTTCTCTTGCATGGTATTATTGTTTTCTCTCTTCTTCCTATTTCCTCCCTCTCTCCTCTTTTCCTTCTTCTTCTTTCCTCTCTCCTCCTTCTCTTCTGTCTTCTTCCTACATCTTTCTTTTCTTTTCCCTCCTCTCTCTACCTCTCTTCCCTCTCTCTTTCTTTTTCTCCCTTCCTCGCTCTTCTTTCTCTTCTCATTTTCTCCTCTATGCTATTTCTGTCTTCTTCCTCTCGTACCTCTGTTCATTAATTTGTCTTTTTTTCATTTTCTTCTTATTTTCTTTTCTTCTTCATTTTCTCCCTTCTTCCATATTCTTTCTCCTTCTGTCTTCGTCTTTCGTTGCCTCTATCTATCAAAATGTCCTTCTTTCATTTTTCTCTCCCTCTTCTTCTCTCTCTCTCTCTCTCTCTCTCTCTCTCTCTCTCTCTCTCTCTCTCTCTCTCTCTCTCTCCACGGTTAAAATAGTTCATAGGGCGGACGGCAGCTGGTGTCTGGCTGTGGCTGGCCTGTCTGTTGCAACCTAGCGTCACTTTCTCACTTTCACTGTCTGACAATGCCCCGAGCAGTGCCCACACACACACACACACACACACACACACACACACACACACACGTTTAATTTCGTCCACACTGCTAGATTGACTCATGTTTTCCAAGTTCTTTTTCTCTTCCTCCTTTCCCAAACAATTTCATTTCTCGCCTCGTGTTTCTTTTTCTTATTCTCTCTCTCTCTCTCTCTCTCTCTCTCTCTCTTTTCTTCTATTCCCTCCTTTATTTCATCCTCTTCAGCGTAACAATTGCATTCGTGGATAGCAAGAGAGAGAGAGAGAGAGAGAGAGAGAGAGAGAGAGAGAGAGAGAAAGTACGTAGTAAGAACAGCGGACCTAAAGATCAGAGAAAACCAAGTCGAAAGATTATAAAAGAAAATGGACGCGACCTTTATGGAGGGATGACTAACCTATATTTTGCCTTCCCCGTCCCCGGCCCCCCCCCACACACATCCTTTCTTGCAAACAGTTTAGCAGAGTTTATTAATTGTTGTCCATATTTCAGATTGCGTGGGTGGTGTGTGTGTAGCAGCGTGGGCGGCATGGGCGGCAGCAGCACCCACAAAAAACAGTAAGTCTATCATTCTGTGAAATAAGAAAAAGAATACGTGATACTTGAAAATGTAATTAAATGAGAGAGAGAGAGAGAGAGAGAGAGAGAGAGAGAGAGAGAGAGAGAGAGAGAGAGAGAGAGAGAGAGAGACATACAGACACAAACACAGACACAGACACACAGGTAATGGTTGGCAGGTGTGACTATATTAACCCCTTCAGTACTGGGACGCATTTTTACCTTGAGTTTTGGATACGATTAGATTACGATTTTACTGACATTAGGAAGTGCCTATGGATGTTAGATGATTAATGGCTAGAATCCTCATTATTTTCGTCCCTCCCACATGAGTTTCTGAAGCTGTAAGCAGAATGAATAGGTAAACGCGTCATGGTACTCAAGGGGTTAATGATTTCAAAGGTAGAAATTATAAAGAGTGAAATTTGAGACTGAGAACTGAGAGAGAGAGAGAGAGAGAGAGAGAGAGAGAGAGAGAGAGAGAGAGAGAGGCGTGCTGTTCTCTCTCTCTCTCTCTAAGCCTTAAAATGTGGCTCAGTACTATTCAAACGAGAAAGTGACGTTCTTGAAAGTGACTATAGAAGGATTAGCACTTTTTCGGTTAGATAACTGTGTCAGGGACTGTGTGTGTGTGTGTGTGTGTGTGTGTGTGTGTGTGTGTGTGTGTGTGTGTGTAACTGAACTGTGTATATTGTGTACGTGTTCATTTGTGTGTGTGTGTGTGTGTGTGTGTGAAAGTAAACATTGACGTGTGTGTGTGTGTGTGTGTGCGTGTGTGTGTGTGTGTGTTGTCATACATAGGTGTGAGAGAGTGTGGGTTGCAGAATGATGGTGGTGGTGGTGGTGGTGGTGGTGGTGGTGGTGGTGGGCAGTATTACCAGCACCACCACCCATGACAGCTCCGGCGCTGAACAAACACCTTGCTTTCCTGCACAAGACAATCGCAAGAGTCACGGCGTCTTGCTAATCACCACTTATGGGTCCCTGAAAGCCTTGACAGTCCCATCTTCCTTGACTCGCCTTTCCTTCACCTCACCAAACCCTTTCACTCAATCCTTACAATGTTGAAGTCATAACACAGTGAAAGTACTAATAAAAAGGGTCCTCTTGCTGACATCTAGGAATTGCGTCTTATTGTACTATCAGTCTTGCATTTCATTTGTCACCAGCAGCATTTTAACCCCCTTCAGTACTATGACGCGTTTTCATATTCATTCTGGTTACTATTTGGTGGTTTTATACAGCTTCAGAAACTCATGTCAGGATTAGAATAACGAAGACTGTGGCTATTAATCTTCTGACCGCCATAGACCCTTCCTAATATCGATAAGAATGGTCTAATCGCACTCAAAACTCAAGGTAAAAATGTGTCCCAGTATTGAAGGGTAAGAGGGAGGTTTCAAGACATTTATCCCGTTTTGGCTAACTCTCCCGACACTGTTCGCGACTGGCATCTCAGTGGGCCTTCTTGTTGAGTCGTTTTTGTTGCCCTTAGCCAATTTTCCTCTCTTACTCTTACATACGACAAAGAAATCGCTCATATACGTACATAGGAAAAGAAGGAGATTAAGTTTGATCATAAGGTCTAAAGAAAATGTGATAAGCGGTCAGTTTTACATTACAAGGCTGCTCTTCAATGTTAGCCTTGCCACCTCCCATCGCCATGCATAGATTGATCCACACTCTTCTTCCAATGTCTGCGCTGAATCTACTCACTAAGGCTCGTATTCTTAAACACTTCTGCGCTTCACCTTCCACTATTTCAAGAGGGTTTATTTAAATTTACACGAGTTCTTTAAGGCGTTTTTACGGTTCTAGAGGCAGAAACACTTTTGAAAACCACGCTAATCATCCCTATAGCCTTGGAAAATAGTCGTGGTGAGAGAGAAAAGCGTTTCGATGCAAGTTTTATAGTTCTAGAGGCCGAGTGACAAGTTTTCTACCATATCAACTGGAGAAACACTCTTGAAACCTCGCTAATCATCTCTGTGGCCTTGGAAAACAGTCGTGGTGAGAGAACAAAGCGTTTTTGAATACGGACTAAATCTAAACCACTCATCAACACCTCTCTTGGAAACTGACACTGTATTTCATGGTATGCAAAGATGGTTACCACTGTGAAGGCGGGAGTGGTGGAGTGACTAAGAAAACAGTGACGAGTCTAGAGTATTGAGAGAGCAAGACGTGTATTGTGTGGTGTATTGTGTTGGCGTGACGTTTAGTATTGTGTAGGCAGAGAGGCATTGTGACGTGAAAGGCTGCCAGGTTGTTGGTGTCACAGGAAATGCGATTCACAAAGACACTTTTCTATATGGTAATGAAGAACTGACGAAGACAACAGCGATGAGAGAGAAGATAGAAATGAAGATGATAGACTGATAAGGTGAAGGTGAACCTCTTTAGAAAGGCAAAACGACCAGAGAGAGAGAGAGAGAGAGAGAGAGAGAGAGAGAGAGAGAGAGAGAGAGAGAGACTGTCTTAGGGTTAGAAAATGAAAGTAAAAGATATAGAGTATCATATGATGCCGGAAAGGAAGGAAGGAAGGAAGGAAGGAAGGAAGGAAGGAAG
>NC_059277.1:6589769-6617269 GCF_017591435.1 Portunus trituberculatus
CCGTGGTCCCGTCTGGCGTACCACTGGACCTGAACACCGTAGATCCCGCGTACCATGTGGCTCTGGGCGCGCCCAACCCTTCCTTCTCAACGCCAGACTTCTTCGCGCAGGAACTAGAAGCTCTCGAGGACTTGATCCAGTCTCGCTCGTTACCCAGCGGAGCCTCTGTGTCAATTGGCGGCGGGAATGGCGTTGGGGGGCAGGTGGCGGCCAGTCCCGTGGGTGTCCCACTACAAGTAACAGAGATCGGGGGTCTACAAGGGGACCCACAAATAATCCCAGGGGACATTCTGAACCTTAACGCAGGAGACTTGCAGGGACTGCAGGGCGCGTCCTTCGGGGCTGGGAGTGCACTGCAGGGCGACTTGGCAACCTTTGTCGGCACTGACCTGCTGGGAAACACCGGGGACCTGCAAGGCGTGGCGGAAAGCTTTGGGGGCTCTTATCTAGGATCTGAGGGTCTTGAGGGGCTGCAGCTGACACCTACAGGGTTTGGAGGGCTGCAGGGTGATTCCTACGGGGTGGCCTTGCCCCTCGGAAACACAGGGGGACTACAGGGTGGGTCAGCTGGCTTCGAGGGTGTTTCTTTATCGCTTGGTGACACTGCAGGGCTACAGGGTGGGTCAGCAGGCTTAGACGGGCTACAGAGCGGTTCTTACGGTGTTTCTTTGCCTCTTGGCAACACTGCAGGGCTACAGGGTGGGTCAGCAGGCTTTGAGGGCGTTTCCTTACCGCTTGGCAACACTGCAGGAGTACAAGGTGGGTCAGCAGGCTTGAATGGGCTACAGAGCGGTTCTTACGGTGTTTCTTTGCCTCTTGGCAACACAGAAGGCTACGTGGGTGGGTCTGGGGGCCTGGACGCGCTGCAGGCTGGGTCTTACGGAGTGTCGCTGCCTTTTGGCAGCTCTGGAGACCTGCAGCTCGGAGGGGTGAGTCTGGGTGACCTGCAGACTCACTTAGGTGTGAACACAGCAAACTTTGGCGTTGGTGGACTTGACGGAGTGACTCTACAGGCTGCAGGATCAGATGGGGCAGGCGTGACCTTCACTGACGCAACAGCGCCAAGCCTTGACACCGGCGGAATTCCCCTTGGAGCCTCAGGAGTGTCAGACGTGACTTTGGCGGGTCTGGATAACGTCGGGGTGCCTCTCGCTGAGGCTGTGGAGATCAATCACTTTTCGGGGGACCCCACTGAGGTACCGGGGACCTTCACTGCCTCCTCCTTTGACCCTGCCTCCCTGGACAGCCTGGGCCAGCTGCTCAGCGACAACGTAGAGGATATCGAGGATCCCAGCCAGCCCCTGGGAAGTTTTCTCATGGACATCAACGGCAAGAACGGCATGATGGTCCTTCCCGCCTCGGAGCTGGCGGCTCTGCAGAATGGCGAGCTGAGCGTGACGGCTGCCGCCAACGCCTCGCTCCACACTAACTTTTCACTCAGCGCGGAGCTCAACGACGACGGTTTCCTGGACATTGATCTTGATGGCCTCGCCGGAGACGCCAACGATCTCGAAGTGGCCCCGAGTCTGGCCACCATCCTGGCCACCACCCTCAGCGGCAACTTCAGCACCATCGACCTGCTCGCCTCTGCCTCAGCGCCCACCGGCAGCACCTTCACTACCACCACCACCACCACCACCACTACCACCACCACCACCGAGGGTCCGCCACGCCTGGGAAAGATCCTGCCCAACCTGCTGTCCGCCAAGGGAGAGTTCTTCGGTACGCTGCTGGGCGGCCTGACTGACATCGCAGAGACCATTTACAGAGCCATCACGGAGACTGACTGGACGGCAGCCCCCGCGACACACTCCTACTCCCAACACTGACGGGCCGCGGCACGCCACCTGATGGCTGCTTGATTCCTGGCGGTGCAGCTGGCCCAACGCAGCAGCAGCAGCAGCCATCCTGCCTATGCTCATCCTGGTGTGGCACTCGCACACACACACACACACACACACACACACACACACACACACACACACACACACACACACACACACACACACACACACACACACACACACACACACACACACACACACACACACACACACACACACAGGGGGGATAGAGATTTTTGACCTCACAAAATCAGGCATCACTAGATTCTGCTGATATCAAAGTGTTTGGACTCCGCGCTTAGCGATCTGTGGTGAAGAATCGAGGAATCGACAAATATTCAGGTTTAGAATGCTAACATATGTATACGAATCTAAGTGCAGCATTAAAACTCCATGATATTGGTGATGAAAAAAAAAAAAAAAAATAGGAAAACAACAAAAACAGGAGACGCATTAACAAGCACAAGACAGTAAACACACACCGTTACAATTCCAATGAGACTACAAGAAGAAGAAGAAGAAGAAGAAGAAGAAGGCTGCAGGTTGGCTTTCAGTAATAGTTTAAGTGTCCTTTGTGTCGTCAAGCTATTTTCTTTAGTTCTTAATTAACTCCACTGACCTTTAGTTACTGATTCCCTTTAACGTGTACATAGTTTTATATTATACCAAACACATTCCCGTAACATATCGTGGCGTGTGTCTGTGTCCATGTTTCCTCTCCCCGTCAGTCTGTTCGTCTCTGTTGCTTCATTATCTTTATTACTTGCGTTTAATCAAGTGTAAAATAAACTACAGAATGTCGATGTTTTGCGATGTACCTCTGTTGCTTTGTGTGTGTGTGTGTGTGTGTGTGTGTGTGTGTGTGTGTGTGTGTGTGTGTGTGTGTGTGTGTGTGTAAGTGTGTCTCGTACCACAGTGAAAGGGTTAAGGTATGGTGTAGAAGTACCTGGTGGCGACGATTACAAGACGTGATACGCAAGACAGCGGTAAGTCACACACACACACACACACACACACACACACACACACGTCTTTCCCTCTTCAATACAAACACCAGCAGTTTTAGTACGTGTCCGACAGGTAAGCTAATACAAAAAAAAAAAAAAAAAAAAAAAAAACTTATAAGACCTTTCACTTTATAAGACAAACATTTCCTTCCATTCTACGATTCCCACACTGAATGCACGACAAGCAGATGGTGAAGTGGATATTGAAACTCCCACTTCATGACTCAGGCTTGTAATGACGTTTGTTGGCGCTAATTAAGGTGAGAGACGTGGAAACAGGTGCGTGCAGACTTGAATTATGATGGCAGGAGGAAAGTTGATAAGAAAAGTTTGGTGATAATCAAATGTAATCAAGAGAGAGAGAGAGAGAGAGAGAGAGAGAGAGAGAGAGAGAGAGAGAGAGAGAGAGAGAGAGAGAGAGAGAGAGAGAGAGAGAGAGAGAGAGAGAGAGAGAGAGAGAGAGAGAGAGAGAGAGAGAGAGAGAGAGAGAAATCTATATATGTGTCCTTTAGAAAGTGTAGAGGTTTAAAGAGAGGGAGAGAGAGAGAAAAAAAAAAAAGAAAGAGAAAAACTGAAGGCTAATTCCCAGGTGTGTCCAGAACAGGTAAAAGTTGAAGCCGATTCGTCATCCTCGAGATATAATTCCGATAGACACGAACATCGAGAGAGAGAGAGAGAGAGAGAGAGAGGGCTGCTACTTTATACACTAGACTTCTTCATACAACCATATTCCCACTTTGTCGCAGAATCAGCCGCTCCAGATAACTTTTCCCAACTGTTCTCTATTCATTGCGTATCTTTGTACTCATTGCGTCCACGTTTATTCCTGTCCACCACAACACTACACTAACACCCACTAGAGGAGGCTGTAATGTCACGTCTTGGTTTGCCTTCTAGGGGAGCGGATAATACAACACTACTTATTACAGAACCAAATAAAAGGATACAACAAAAGAAAACTGGGTCACTTTCAGGGTCAACTCGGCTAACAAACTAACATTAAGAAGTGACATCTCACACAAAGGGAAATTAAGAAGCAGGGAAGAAAAAGGAGTAATGATTTAGGATTAACCTCTTCAGTGCCATGACGCGTTTAAATATTCATTCTGCTTACTATTTGGTGAATTTAATGCAGCTTCAGACACATATGTGGGGGAATGAAATAGTGAAGATCGTGGCCACTAATCTTCTGACCTCCACAGAACCTTCCTCATGTAAATAAAATGGTCTAATCGTACGCTAATCTCAAGGTAAAAATAAGTCTCAATATTGAAGGGTTAACAGTGGAAATACGATACATGCGGAGAAGAGAAGAGGGACAGACGCAAACGTATATTCACTTCCTGCCATCAAAGTCTTTGCTTCAATATTTCTCAGTGTCTCAGCCTAGCAAAGCATCAATTCACCGTGCTTATGTCTTCTGGTTTAGCTCAAGGTACACTCCCTCCTTCATTCTGCCAAACCCTTAGCTGCGACACATTTTTACCTTAAGATTTGTGTACGACTAGACCATTTTATTGACATTATGTAGGATCTATGGAGGTCAAAAGATAAATGACCACAGTCTTCACAATTTTACTACCCGACATGAGTTTTTGGAACTGTATGAAATCACCAAATGGTAAGCAGAACTAATATGGAAACGCGTCATGGTACTGAAGGGGTTAAGTTCCCATAGTTATCCATAAAACAAGCAACTTTCTATGAACTTTGAAATATAAAAAAGGAATCTCGATATTTTAAAGGGTAACCAAAGCAAACCGTCTAATATTGAGGTACCTTTTTTTTTTCCCCTTTATGTGAGATGGGAGGACCGGCCAAGGGCAACAAAAAGACAAAAAAAAAAAAAAAAAAAAAAAAAAAAAAAAGCCCACTGAGAAGAAGAAGAAGAAGAAGAAGAAGAAGAGGAGGACAGATGCTACGGGAGAGGACAACCACAGCCCGAGAGTTGAAAAGCCCAGGGCTCAACCGTGCGGCGAGGCACCGGAAAACCCTTACATAAGCGAATGTGACACTAGCGAGCAGATCAGAGCAGGAGTGACCGATCAATGTTCGTGTGTCTACGAGACACCGCTTCCGAAGAAGAAGAAAACAGAAGAAAACAGAAGAAACCAGAAGAGGAAAGAAGGAAAAGGAGAGAGAGAGAGAGAGAGAGAGAGAGAGAGAGAGAGAGAGAGAGAGAGAGAGAGAGAGAGAGAGAGAGAGAGAGAAACACAGACACAGAGACAAAGAAACACAAACACGGAAACAGAGAGAGAGAGAGAGAGAGAGCACAAAACAAGTACATGGGACATTGTTAATAGGTAAGCCAAGGTTGTGGTGGCGAGAACAAGAGATTCTGCTGGTGTGGCGGCGCTGCGGTGGGGACAGAGAAGGCGTGGCGGTGTTGATGGCGTTAGTGGAGGTGAGATGCACGTGTCCTGGTGGGAAGAAAATGCAAGCGGATATGTAAGGTGGAGTAAGATCAGAGGGAGTGTGATGGTGGTGGTGGTGGTAGTAAGGCGTAGTTCAGGTGATGATGGTGGTGGTGATGGGTGGGTATAGGGACGTGTGTGGTGGTGGTGGTGGTGGTGGTGGTGGTGGTGGTGGTGGTGGTGGTGGTGGTGTAAAAAACAGAAAGAATGAATTAGTATAAACATTTTGAAGTTTATTAATCCCTTCAGAACTGAGACACATTTTTACCATTTTTGGGTGTGATTAGACCATTTTACTGACATCAGGAAGGGTCTATGGAGGTCAGAAGATTAATGGCCACAGTCTTCACTATATTAATCCCCCACATGAGTTTTGAAGTTGTGTAAAATCACCAAATAATTAGCAGAGTTGATATGAAAACACGTCATGATACGGTAGGGGTTAAGGAGATAGGTAGCAGGACATAGGTGGTGGTGGTGGTGGTGGTGAAGTCATGGTACTGTAGGGGTTAAGGAGATAGGTAGCAAGACATAGGTGGTGGTGGTGGTGGTGGTGTGGTGGTGAAGGTAGTTACGGGAAGTATAATGACAGTAGTAGGTGGGTGTGGTGACTACAAAATTAACACTGAAGGACTGAGTTAGTACATTCAAAGTACATTAAGGTACAGTGGAACCATGCGCGCTTTGGGGTCCAAGCGCACGGGTTCGAATCCTGTCCACGGTCCGAGTGTAGGTTGGGCTTCCTCACTCGGGGCAACGGTTTCCGAGCGGGTGGGCTTTGAGATAGGAGGTACCACAAAAAATATCCACTTTAGCCCATAAATTCCCGTAAAAAGCCCACATGGTATAAATAAGAAAAAAAAAAAAAAATGGATACACAAACATTTTATAGCAAGTAAATCTCCCTCAGAAATATTTTACACTTATTAATTTCCTTTAACCACTTCAGTACCAAGAAGCGTTTCCATATTCATTCTGCTTGCTTACTATGTGGTGATTTTATACAGCTTCAGAGACTTATGTTGGGAGATTGAAATACTAATGACTCTGGCCACAAATCTTTTGACCTCCAAAGGCCCTTCCTAATATCAATAAAATGGTTTGATCATGCCCAAAACAGAAGGTAAAGATGCGTTACAGAGGTAAAAAGGTTAATCCATTTCAGTACCATGACGTGTTTCCGTATTCATTCTGCTTACTATTTGTTGATTTTATACAACTTCAGAAGCTCATGAGGAGGGATTAAAATAGTGCAGAATCTTACCATTCAACTTCCGACCTCCATAGACCCTTCTTAATATCAATAAAATGGTCCAATTGTACACAAATATGAAGGTGAAAAAGTGTCCTAGTACTGAAGGGGTTAAAGAGAGAGAAAAAAGAAAAAAAATATTATTTCACTCAATGTAAACGATAATAACAAAAAAATAACAAAACCACAGCAAATCATTATGCCTAAAAACACATACAACGAGGTACATTACACACACACACACACACACACACACACACACACACACACACACACACACACACACACACACACACACAAGACAAAAACCAAAACAAAACAAAAAAAAAAAAAAAAAAAAAAAAAACATACACATTTAAACACCAATAAACATGAAAGTACAGACAGCCAACGTGAAAAAAAGAAAAAGTTTATCACGTGGAAAATAATTTAAGAGGAATTTTTCACAGATGGAATTTCGAGACGAGCAAACAGGTTGAATAGGAGAGGCAGGCAGACAGGCAAGGAGGGTGTGGCGGTGGCTGGGCAGGTCAGGGAAGACAGGCTGGGGAAGGCGTGGCTGCCGGGTATAGGAGGGACAGAAGACACGAGATGGTGGTCAGTGGCTGGGCAAAATTATGACTTTCAGATGAGATTAACTGATTTATCTTGTCTTTTACTGTGAGAGAGAGAGAGAGAGAGAGAGAGAGAGAGAGAGAGAGAGAGAGAGAGAGAGAGAGAAAGGATAATAGAACAGGAAGAACCAGATTAAAGTTACGGAGAATCAAATCAACATCACGTGAATTCGCATCTCACGTGTGTGTGTGTGTGTGTCACGTGCGATGGACTGCTGCTGTGTTGCTGTGGTCGTCTTGTAGTTTGTGAATGTGAGAAGCGCCCTTGAAACTGACAAACCTTCATTATTTTGTTCTCGCATTTCAAAATTCTGCTCTGTTTTGAAATGTGATATAATTTAGTTTCAGTCTTTCCTCTCTCTCTCTCTCTCTCTCTCTCTCTCTCTCTGCACCACATTTAACCCCTTCAGTACTGGAACACATTTTTACCTTTAGATTTATGTATGATTAGACCACTTTGTTCATATTAGGAAGAGTCTATGGAGGTCGGAAGATTAATGGCCACGGTCTTCACTATCTTCAATCCCCACATGAGTTTCTGAAGCTGTGTAAAATCACCAAATAGTAAGAAGAATGAATATGGAAACGCGCCATGCTACTGAAGAGGTTAAAACAGTTTCAACAGGAGTAAAACATCAGCTTTCATTTGACACTTTTTTGTTCATAATTCGAGACGCCACTCGACTCGAGAGGAACAAGTTTATGGTCAGCTCGGAACAATAAAAAGGAGAAAAGAAAATGACGAACTGTAACGAAGACACACACACACACACACACACACTCTCTCTCTCTCTCTCTAGTTCCACAGTAAAACGATCCTGTATCAAATAACAAAAAAACAGTAAAAATATGAAAAAGCAAGCATTATCAATTAGAGAAAACGGGACGAAGGGAAATAGAAAACGAATCGCGGGGTATCAGGTGTTCGGAGCAACGAAAGAGAAACGTGTGCGGAATATCTTGTAAGAAAAAACGATACAAAAAAAGAAAAGTAGCGACAAAAGTAGGTAGCCATTAGAAAAGATGAGGAAGGGAGGGGAGGAATGGAGGGAGGGAGAGAGAGAGGGAGAGGGAGAGGGAGGGAGAAGGAGGGAGAGGAAAAGGAAAGGAGAGGAAGGAGAGAAGAAAGGTTGTAATTGCACCATAAACAAGATAAAAAAGTTCCTTGATATTATAAATGCAAAGTACTAAGAGGGAGATAAGAATTAGTGAAATTATTGTAGTAGTAGTAGTAGTAGTAGTAGTAGTAGTAGTAGTAGTAGTAGTAGTAGTAGTTGTAGTAGTAGCGGTAGCAGTAGCAGTAGTAGTAGTAGTAGCAAGGAGAAACAAACACATCAATAGAAACAAGACCAACAAGAACAGCACCTAAACCACCACCACCACCACCACCAACACCACCACCAACAACCACAACAACAACAAGAGCAGCAAAAGAAAGCACAGCCACACAACCACATAGACTCAGAACCACACATCAGATAGCACAACAGCAGAACACAGACCAAGCAACGCCGAGCAAGGAAACACGAGGAGGTGAAGATACCCCCGCCGCTGCCCCCACACTGAGATCAGTATTCAGAAACGCTTTGCCCTCTCACCACGACAATTTTCCAAGGCCACAGAGATGATAAGCGAGGTTTTCAAGAGTGTTTCCCAGTTAATATTATAGAAATCTTGTCACTCTGCCTCTAGAACCGTAAAAACTTCTTGAAAATGCTTTGCTCTCTCACCACAGCAGTTTTACAAGGTCACAGAGATGATAAGCGAGGTTTTCAAGAGTGTTTCCCCAGTTAATAAAGTAGAAATCTTGTCACTCTGCCTCTAGAACCGTAACAACGCCTTAAAAACTAGTGTCAATTGAAATAAAGCCTTTTGAAATAGTGGAGGTGAACCATAGAAGTGTTTGAGAATACGAGCCTGAGTGTCATAGGGAAAGCTACACACCAATTAAATAAGGTGGAGAAAACAGACGAGGCGAGGCGAGGGACGAGACGAGACGTTACATACCTATACACATTATAAAGAAAACATTATACGGATCCTACACAGCAACTTTCTCCCAGCAAAAAGTGGTCTTGTTATATTTTTTTCTCCTCTGCCCTAATACTGACCATTCTGACTCGCCCCACTCCCTTTCCTCTCGTCCCTCTCGTCCCACTCGCCCCGCTCGTCCCCCTCGATCCTCTCCACTCCTATCTCACCCGTTTGTCAGTCACTTGTGGCCGTCTGACAAATGCTACACACATTTCTCGTATGAAATTGAATTGATTAACCTAAAGTCCTATTTCTGATTGACTTTCTCTCTATTTACGTGTCTGTGTGTCTCTGTCTGTCTCTCTCTCTCTCTCTCTCTCTCTCTCTCTCTCTCTCTCTCTCTCTCTCTCTCTCTCTCTCTCTCTACTCACTACTACTACTACTACTACCACTACCACCACCACCACCACCACCACCACCACCACCACCACTACTACTACTACTACTACTACTACTACTACTACTACTACTACTACTACTACTAATCTTCCAAAATTCCAGACACACACTGGGTCACACACAAACAGAGCAAGAAGCAGAAGGAGAAGAGTGCTTGAAGTAGTTTTCTTGCAGTATTGCTGGCAAAAACTTGAACAACCTCCTTTCCTCCCTCACTGAACACGATTGGAAGTGGATGAAATGCAAGTAGGGAAGGAAGAAGAGTGGGAGGAGGAGAAGGAGGAGGAGGAGGAAGAAGAGCTGTCTTGAAATAGTTTTCTTGTATTATTTAAGGCAAAAACTTGAAATTTAGTCGGAGATGGCTTCACCCTGACCAGCCACCTGCCCACCACACTGAGGGAGATGAGACGGCTTCACTAGATCACTTGACGCTATTCTGGCAAAGTTGACATTAAAACCACAGCCCTACCTAAAAAAAGGGATCCCTTAATGAAAACAGTGATAATAGGAAGTGAAGTTTAAATCCCAAAGGTCTTAAACCCTTCAGTACTGGGACGCATTTTTTTACCATGAGTTTTGGGTGTGATTAGACGATTTTATTGATATTAAGAAGGGTCTATGGAGGTCAGAAGATTAATGGGCCAGAGTCTTCACTATTTTAATCACCACATGAGTTTCTGAAGCTGTTTATGCTACTCGCTCTGGTCAAGTTAGGTTAGGTTAGGTTAGATTAAGTTAGTTCTGGTTACATTAGGTTAGGAATGGGAAAGGAAGGGAATGGAATGTAAGGGAAGGGAAGGGAAGGGAAGGGATGGGAAGGAAAGGATAGGGAAGGGATGGGAAGGGATGGGTAGGGAAGGGAAGGGAAGGGAAGTGTAGGGTAAGGTAGGGAAGGGTTAGGTAAGGTGGGATAAGGAAGGGTAGGAAAAGGTAAGGTTACTGGATAGGGTAGGGTAGGTAGGTTAGGTTAGGTTAGGTTAGAGTATAGACAGGATAGGTTAAGTTAGGTTAAGTTAGGTGATGTTAGGTGAGGTTAATTTAAGTTAAGTTAAGTTAGGTTAGTTAAGGTTATGACATACAAGCTTGAGTGAGAAGCAGCACAACTTCCTCACAAGACGGAGCGCAGTGCAGACATCTGGAGTACATCTATTAAATTTGCCTTTCCCATCTCTACTCTTTCACTATATACTATCAGCGAGACGGGGGAATGAGGGACCTTTCATTATTTATCTTTTTTTCTCCAGGTTTTTATAGCAATGACTTACACTTGGCCAGCTCCCCATTACTACCCTCAAAATGGAGGGAGACGTCTGGAGTAACATATTAGCATCTCCTTTTATGTATTTCTGTTGTACTGTGAAGAGAGACGCATTCAACTTTTCCTTACGTTCTGTCATTTTTTGTACCTCTTGTAAATTCATTGTTACGAGATTTACAGTCACTATGCAGGTAGGAAGAGCAAGACATCTCAAGTCATACATTTGCTTTCCCTTTGGTACGTCTCTCACTACAAAGGGAAAGGCGACTGTGCGATATTTTTTGTACTTTCGTTTCCTTTTTTTTGTTCCCGAACCTTCAACCAGTCTTATGTAATCCACGCTGAACAGATTGCCTTTCCCTTTCAGAACTCTCCCAGTAAATACTTTTCTTTCAGGGAGGGACGAGCAGGTGAAGCTTTCTTCCATGGTTTTCTTCCTCCTCCTCCTCCTCCTCCTCCTCCTTCTTCTTCTTCTTCTTTCTCTTTTTCTTCTTTCTCTTTTTCTTCTTCTTTTTCTTTTTCTTCTTCTTCTTCTTCTTCTTCTTCTTCTTCTTTTTTTTTTCTTCTTCTTCTTCTCCTTCTTCTTTTTTCTTTCTCTTCTTCTTCTTATTATTATCATTCTTCTTACTATTCTTCTTGTTCTTCTTCTTTTCGTTGTATCCTTAGCTAATCTTCTGCATCCCGTGTACAAGAATGAATTAATCCCTTCAGTACTGAGACACATTTTTTACCTTAAGATTTGTGTACAATTAGACCATTTTATTGACATCAGGAAGGGTCTATGGAGGTCAGAAGATTAATGACCAGTCACTATTTTAATCCCCACATGAATTTCTGAGCCTGTATAAAGCCAGCAAATAGTAAGCAGAATGAATATGGAAACGCGTCATGGTACTGAAGGGGTTTAAGAATTCCATCACTACATGCATTTAAGGAAGTGACAACGGCGAGACACTTTCTGGTTTTTCTTAGTAGCAATGAACCAGTCTCCTGTGTCCACGTACGTACATCACCCATATCAAACAACAAATTCGGTAAACCCTGGAACTCCTGTACCTCCTTCTGTATTTCCAACCTCCAATGCCTTGACTTCACTTAAGCGAGAGGTTTGAAGACATTTATCCTTTTCTTTTGGCTAACTCTAACCTGAAAGGGGACTGACAATTAAGTAGGCCTTTTTTCATATATTTTTGTTGCCCTTGATCAGCTTTCCTCTCTTACATAAAAAAAACCATGATTTCTAGGAGTGATTGTGGAATGTTTGTCTTTCCTATACCTGCTTCACATATCAAGCAGTGCATAAACGTTTGGTCGAAGTGGATGCGTAACAAAACTCACTGAATACAAGGCTACTAGTCTAACCTAACTAAAAAGCAGTCCATACATGTTTGCTATAAGTGCTTGCGTCACAAAACTCACTGAATTCGTGGCTATAAATCTAACCGAACTTAATGCTTGCACTAATGAGACCACAACGAGACGGGAATACGATAAATGGCGTTCCTTCAAACTACTTTTTGTCGGAAACATTTTGTAGAACACGACACCGCAACTCCTGACCACTGCTTACCAATCACTCGTCCTCAATCCCTTCAGTACCATGACGCGTTTTCATATTCGTTCTGCTTACTATTTGGTGATTTTATACAGCTTCAGAAACTTATGTCGCGATTGAAATAGCGAAGACTGTGGCCATTAATCTTCTGACCTCCATAAACCCTTCCTAATGCCAATAAAATCGTCTAATCGCATCCAAAACCCATGGTAAAAAAAAGCGTCCCAGTACTGAAGGGGTGAACCGCAAGTAAGAAGCAAGCTCAGCCCAGTAAGGCATTAGAAAGCGTGAAAAAATGCCTCTGTTACTAGTGAGGGCTGGTGAACCTGATGTACCCAACGGCACGGCGCGCACTGCTGGTCACTGCTACCTACTTACATAAACCTCCACATGAAAGCCAACAAGCAAACGCACCAGAGCTTTAAGTCTTTCCTGTTGGAGAGAGAAAGAGAGAGAAAGAGAAAGAAAGAGACAGGCTCGTATTCTCAAACACTTCTGCATTTCACCTCCACTATTTCAAGGGGGTTTATTTAAATTGACACGAGTTTTTAAAGGTGTTTTTATGGTTCTAGAGGCAGATTGACACGATTTCTACACTATTAACTGGAGAAACACTCTTGAAAACCCTGCTAATCATCTCTGTGGCCTTGGAAAACAGTCGTGGTGAGAGAGCAAAGCGTTTCTGAATACGTTCCAGAGAGAGAGAGAGAGAGAGAGAGAGAGAGAGAGAGGTCAGGATTCGAACCCAAGACCCCCTGGGATGAAAGGAAAGCCATGGACCATTTCACTTATCTCCACTACTGACACTTGAAGAAAAAAAAAAAAAAAAAAGGAAGGAGAAAATAAATCACATACCTTCAAGGAGAAAAAGAAAGTAAAGGAACGGAGACACTGCTATAAGGAAAAGAAGTTAGACAAGTATAAAGAAAAAAGAAATAGGAAGAGAGAGATTGAATAATGAAAGAAAACACAAACAAAAGAAGAATTAACAGTGACAGGAAAAGAAAAACGTTCGGATTGAATAAAGAAGAAAAAAACAGAGAGAGAGAGAGAGAGAGAGAGAGAGAGAGAGAGAGAGAGAGAGAGAGAGAGAGAGAATGCACCCAGGTAATTCCGTACACGCTAACGATAATGATTAATGGTGATGGTGATGGTGATAGTGGTGATGGTGGTGACTCAGCTAATCTACGGGGGCAATAAAGAGCTGATCACTCACAACACTGGGCAAGGAGGTTAGCTGGGGCCTTCTCTCTCTCTCTCTCTCTCTCTCTCTACAGCTATTGAGTCCATTGTTTGAGGTGACCGTGATATTGTTTTCATTGTTTCTGTTCATTGGTGTTGATTATAAGGGTGTGTAATAATAGATTCTAACGAGTGTGTGTGTGTGTGTGTGTGTGTGTGTGTGTGTGTGTGTGTGTGTGTGTGTGTGTGTGTGTGTGTGTGTGTGTGTGTGTGTGTGTGTGTGTGTGTGTGTGTGTGTGTCGGCTCGCTCTCTTTCTTTCGTGCCAAGACTTATAGAAACCACTCTCTCGTGCCAAGACACACACACACACACACACACACACACACACACACACACACACACACACACACACACACACACACACACACACACACAACACACATCTAAACACAAAAGCGGATTGAAATACAACCTTCCACCACCACCACCACCACCACACCCTTCACAATGAGAGATGGAGAGAAAAGAAGAGAGGAAAGAAACACAGCTAAACATTGCGTCAGAGAGAGAGAGAGAGAGAGAGAGAGAGAGAGAGAGAGAGAGAGAGAGAGAGAGAGAGAGAGAGAGAGAGAGAGAGAGAGAGAGAGAGATGCTACTTATTCGTTGCTATATACCTGGTGAGAAAGGTGTGTGTGTGTGTGTGTGTGTGTGTGTGTGTGTGTGTGTGTGTGTGTGTGTGTGTGTGTGTGTGTGTGTGTGTGTGTGTGTGTGTGTGTGTGTGTGAAAGGTGAGGGTGATGAGTGGGCAGGTGTGGCAGGTGTGTGGAGGGAGGCGGAGCGGGAGGGGAGGCTGGTGAGGTGTGGTCAGGTGTGGCTCTCCCGTAAAGACATCCCACGAGAACACAAAGGAAAGATGAATCAATACCGTATCTTTTGGGAAATCTGTTAGCTTTGTTTACGAGAAGAAGAATTTTGGACAAAGTAAGAGATGGAAGATACTAAATAGGTTAAGTAAGGTTAGGTTAGGTTAAGTTAGATTAGGTTAAGTTAGAGAGATTTGGTTTTGTTTGGTTTGCTTAGGTTAGTTTGAGTTGGGTTGAGTTGAGTTAGGTTAGGTTAGGTTAGGTTGGGTTGGGTTAGGTTGGGTTGAGTTGGGTTAGGTTAGGTTAGGTTGGGTTGGGTTGGGTTGAGTTGGGTTAGGTTGGGTTAGGTTAGCTAAGGTTAGGTTGAATTAAGTTGGGTTACGTTGGATTAGGTTAGGTTGGGTTGGGTTAGGTTAGGTTAGGTTAGGTTAGTAAAGATTAGTAAAGGAAAGTAAAGAATAAAATAACTCACAGAAGGAATAAAGAAAGTAAGAACTAAAGGAAATTACATAGGGAGGAGGAAGAAAGGAGAAAGAGAAGGAGGAAGAGGAGGAGAAGGAAGTGACAGGCATAAAAATCGACAAAATGAAAGGAAAAGCGAGAGAGAGAGAGAGAGAGAGAGAGAGAGAAAGAAAATGAAAGACGGCGAAGGAGAAAAAGACAAGAGAAAGAGAACGAGAAGAAAAAGTGACAGGAATGAAAAATAAAAAAAAAGAAGAAAGGAAAAGCGAAAGACTAGAAAATGACACAAACTAGGAGGAGGAGAAGACGGAGGAGGAGGAGGAGGAGGAAAAAGACAAGAGAAAGAGGAGGAGGAAGAAAAGTGATTGGAATGGAAAACGAAAAAAAGAAGAAAGGAGAAACAAACTATAAAAAAAAGAAAAATAATAAAACTAGGAGGAGGAGAAGGAGGAGGAGGAGGAGGAGGAGGAGGAAAAGGAGGAGGTATTTCCCAGCGGTGTCGGTCAGCGAAAGTGGAGGTTCTGAGCTAAGTGGAGGTCGCCACGAGGAAGAAAGAGGCGAGAAGAGGGAGGGGCGCAGAGGCGGAGAGATAGCTGGAGGAAAGGAGGGAAGGAGGGGAGGGAGGGGCGAAGGGAGGAAGGGAAGAAGGGAAGGGAGGGGCGAAGGGAGATAGGGAAGGGAGGGAAGGAGCGAGGGAAGGGGCGAAGGGAGGAGGGAAGGGAGGGGAGGATGGAAGGAGGGGAGGATGATGTAGTGCAAGGAGGCAGAGAAATGAAATGCTGTAGAGAGAGAGAGAGAGAGAGAGAGAGAGAGAGAGAGAGAGAGAGAGAGAGAGAGAGAGAGAGAGAGAGAGAGAGAGAGAGAGAGAGAGAGAGAGAAGACAATAAAACAAAGGTGAAGGGAACGAAGGAAAGAAAGCATCAGAATATCAATAAAAGAAAAGAAATGGATGCAGAAAAAACACAAAATTAAATTAAACAATGAAACAAAAGTGAGACAGAAATACACAAGACAGACAGACAGACAGACAAACACACACACACACACACACACACACACACAGACAGGCAGACAGACACACAAGACAGACACACACACACACACACACACACACACACACACACACACACACAGACAAACAGACAGACAGACAAACAGAGAGACAGACAGACACACAGACATAGAAGTTTATGATACCCTGTCCTTGTCTATTATTTAAGCTATAAAGTGAAAGGGATTCTCTCTCTCTCTCTCTCTCTCTCTCTCTCTCTCTCTCTCTCTCTCTCTCTCTCTCTCACTTTCTCAAACTGGTTACACACGACCTTCCTTTCCCTCATTCCCCCTTTCCTACCCCCACCAACACCGCCACCCCTGTCTCCCTCCCCCCTACACTGCCACTCATCCCCTCCCCTCCCTTCTCAGTAAACAGGTAAACGCGGTGAGAAAGGTAACGCGTCTTCTCGTTTTGTCTTTCCCGAGCTAATGTAAAATCGTGAGTGTCTGTGTTGTGTTTTGTTTGGCAACTCAACTGGCTTGTGTCATGTACTACAATGGACTGTTACTACTACTGCTACTGCTACTGCTACTGCTACTACTACTGCTGCTACTTCTACTATTACTGCTACTACTACTGCTATTCTTATTACTACTGCTGCTATTACCACCAAAGATACTACTACTACTACTACTACTACTCCTATTTCTGTTTTTATATACCATTTTGTGCTACTACTATTACTATTACCACCACAGCTACTACTACTGCTACTACTACTACTACTTCTACCACTACTAGCACTACTACGTGAAGAAGATCCGCACACTACGAAAAGGTAGAGAAAAAGTTAAAAGGCCACGTATTCTTGTAGGTCCGAGTAAAAAAGTTAGGTAGATAAAGGAGACTGAAGAACAAGGCCAGTTTTGCTTCTCCCGTGGCTTGCAGTGATTCAGAAGAGGAGGTAAGAGGACCAGAAATAGTGAGGGAGTTACAGAGACAAGCAGAAACAGTGAGAGAGTTAGATAGACAAGCAGAAACAGTGAGGGAGTTAGATAGAGAAGCAGAAACAGTGAGGGAGTCAGGGAGTTCACTAGGGAAGGAGATGAAGGAGTGAAGACATGAGGTGACACTTGCTCTGGTTTGCCTGACCACGCTTGCTGGGAGGGGAGTGAAGAGAAAGTCCTGTTCGGAGAGACATCTCTAAAACACTGCTGCTGCTACTATTACTACTGCTGCTACTGCTACTATTACTACTACTACTACTACTACTACTACTACTACTACTACTTCTACCAGTACTATTTTTACCATTGAGAACAGATATGATATGAAAATAGATGTGTGTGTGTGTGTGTGTGTGTGTGTGTGTGTGTGTGTGTGTGTGTGTGTGTGTGTGTGTGTGTGTGTGTGTGTGTGTGTGTGAGTGTGAGCGTGCGTGCCCATAGAAAGCAAGTGCCATTTTTTCTCCACTTTCGTCTAATCTGTCTCATTTCTAAAGGCCATCACGTCCATCACGTCTATCCATCTCTCTCTCTCTCTCTCTCTCTCTCTCTCTCTCTCTCTCCATCAAACATAGCTACAGATCTATATATTTATCTTCCTCATTCATCACTCAAGAAGTAACACATATTTCACTCCTGTGTCCGTAACCTCTCTAAGTCACTCCAAAAGGGTGTCTGTCAAACTCTCCCTCTTAATTATCCTTGCTGTTGCTCTGGTGGAGGTAAAAGGGACGTGCTGTGATTGGCTGGCAGAAGTGACGTCACGGGAAATGGGCGTGGCTTGCAGAGAGGCAGCATAATTTCTTGGCCCCATCCCGCCTTTCCCCTCAGTCTCGCACCAGCAGCCAGGTGGTCACAAGGCGTCAGGTCTGCTGTGCGGTGCCACTGAGAGAGCGTGAACAGTGCTCGTCAGTCTTGCAGTGCCGGAGAGACTTGGCAAGGCACTGCTGGTGGTGATAAGGAAGATACCAGCCTTGTTCTCTTTCTATCTTCTTCATTTTAAAGTGAGTTTTCATGGTTTGTATTGAGTGCCGCTGAGTGTCTTGTACTGGCACCGTGAGATGGAAATTGTTGCTGGTTGTGAAGTATTTCCGGTACAGAAATAACTGAAATGCAGGGAAAAGACTTTATTTTGATAGTGATGGATTAAAAAAAACTTTGCTATTATTATCATCAATTCAAAGGACAAAATGCATGTGTTTTCAGGCAACGTAAAATTAAAGGGACAGCGTTACGAGGTAAAATAATGCTATTTCACTGCATACTCAGCTGCAGTTAAGTTATTTCCGTTGAAAGTACTCTCACTTTCTAAGTTCCTTTCACTCAGAGTGACGTAAGAGGGTTTACACAACTGACTCTCCTTCACGGAGATAAAACAGTAAAGCAGCCGAGCCTCCAAGGGCATTACTCGTATATCCCCTGACGAGACAGCTGTGTGTCCAGGTCAGGGTATCACGCGTCACTCAGGCGGGGCAGGGGAAGGTGTGAGGGGAGGAGTGAGTGGCGTGGAGGCGTAGAGGCGTGGCAGTGTGGAGCGCCTTGGACACACTGCACCACGCTGACTCACTCTCATGGCACACTCACCCCTTGTGACTGTGTTGCCTCTGCTGCATAGCCCTGTGTGGTGGCGTGGCACTCTTGGGCACGTGTCATCATCTTTACTGACACTAACCACGACGCAGCATCACAAATACGAGTATCTACTACGTGCTATGCTCTTTCTTGGCACTATCACTCTTCCTTCCTCCCGCACTACCAGCACCTATCTTTGCCAGCAGGACTTTTGATTCAGCCTTGAGCTTTTTTCGGTTTGATGTTTCTCCACCATTGCATTGTGGTCTCTTATGCCACTGACGCCTGTGTAAGCCTGGCGCGTTCCTGTGCCCAGCCATGACGACCCGCTCTTCTCCTTACAGACCCGCGAGATGGCGCCGCGAGTGGTGGTCCTCCTGGCGCTTCTAGGGGTGGTCATAGCGGCTCCCCAACTCTATCGTGAGTATGGATGGACACACAGACACACACACACACACACACACACACACACACACACACACACACACACACACACACACACACACACACACACACACATGCACGTAATCATAACAAGTATGTACACACCTCTCACAAAAAAAAAAAAGCATAATGATGTAAAGAATAAAATCAAACGACAAATTAATGTAATATATCAGTCATTTGATTATTAAATGACTGAAAAAAAAGACTTAGATATCTTTCCAATCATCATCAGTAAAAACAAAACAATCCTAAAAGAACCTGACTGACCAGTGACCCTAACGCAGTCCTTCAAAGCCTAGAGCGTTTGTGAATGGTAGTTATCTTCACACTAATACAATTAATTTCACTGCGCACGGCATTACAACCACAACATGTTTTTTTTTGGCTAACCCTCTCGGACCTAAAAGGGGACTGGCGACTAAATGGCCCTTTTTTTATTTTCTAACCCTTCAGTACCATGACACGTTTCCATATTCACTCTCCTTACTATTTGATTATTTTATTCAGCTTCACAAACTTATCTGGTAGATTAAAATAGTGAAGACTGTGGCCATTAATCTTCTGACCTCCACAGATCTGTCCTAATATCAATAAAATGGTCTAATCGTGTTCCAGTATTGACAAAATAGTAAAGACTCTTCTGACCTCCACAGACCTTTCTTAATGTCAATAAAATAGTCTAATCGTACACAAATCTGTTCCCCATTATTGAGGAGGTTAATCTTTGTTGCCCTGGTCAGGTATTGAAGGGGTTAAAATAGTAAAGACTGTAGCCAATAATCTTCTGACCTCCACAGACCTTTCTTAATGTCAATAAAATAGTCTAATTGTACACAAATCTCAAGGTAAAATGTGTCCCAGTATTGAGGAGGTTAATCTTTTGTTGCCCCTGGTCAGCTTTCCCCTCTTACATAAAAGAAAAAAAATCACAGCATCTCAGGACAAGTGACGCTGACTAACTACACACTACATTGACATACTAACTGTGGCGCATGTGTCAATGTTTTAGTGTCGGAGAAGTCACACCTGGGGCTGGAGCAAGCTCTGGGCGGCAGGGTCCCCGTGGGTGTGTACAGCGCCAACAAGATCTACAAGGGGTACGAGGGCGAGGGCAGTGATGTGATCGTGCTCAACATCCCCGGCTTGTCTCACCCTGTTGGCAGAGAAGACTTCCTCCTCGACAGCCATGAAAGCAACGAACTCCTGCCATCAAGTAGGACTGGATTCCCTTTGACTGTGGGCTTAAAGGGGTTCACTCCTCAGCATGTTGGATCAAGCTTGGCTTTTTCTCTCTTTCTTTCTCCTTTTTCTTTTCTTGTCTTCCATCTCGGCAGCCATGAAAGCAACGAACTCCTGCCATCAAATAGGATTGGATTCCCTCAAACTGTGGGCTTAAGGGGTTCACTTCTCAGCATGTGGGATTGAGTTTGGATTTCTCTCTTTCTTTCTACATTTTCTTTCTTTTCTTCTTTTTTTGTAATTTAGAAGTCAATGTCTCTACTTTTCTACCCTGACGTCTGCATCTTCTCACTTTATTAACTTTTCTCTCTACATCTTTGCTTCTGTTTGAACTTTTCTATTCTCAGTCTGTCGTTTATTTGCTTATCTTTTTTTTGTCTTTGTCTTTGCTTTTTATCTTCCATTTTCTCTCTCTCTGTTTTTTTTTTCTTCTTTCTTTTTGTCCATCTCTCTCTCTTTTGATTTGTCTCTGTATATCTATATGTCTGTCTGTCTATTTGTATATTTGTACATGTTACTCTGACTATTTCTTTCTGTCTGTCTGTCTCTCTGTCTGTCTGTCTGTCTGTCTGTTGTCTATGCTTTTATCTGTCTGTTTGTCTTCTGTCTGTCTGTGTCTGATTCTGTCTTTCTTGTGTTTGTCTGATTCTGTGTCTGTCTGTCTGTCTGTCTGTCTGTTCGCCTTTCAGTGTCGCCTGGTAATTAAGTCTTAAATACACTCCAAAATGTTTATATTAAAATCTTTAAATGTTTGCTTTTGAAAACTTGTAATATATTATTTTTCTAATCACTTTCCAAGCTTCTAAGTTCAAGTCTTAAAGTCAATTTCATATTAAGTCTTGTCTTTGTAAAATCAACTTCCCTTTCATAATTTTCTATCCTTATATATAATGTATGTATATATTTCTAAATCTTCCATGTCTATATCACTCATCCACATCAATAATTAGTGTTCATAGTGCATCGCTCACAATTCATCGACATAAAACATGAATAATTAGATAAATAAATAATTATATATCCAGGTATAATTCCGCCTACAACACCTCGCTCCTTCATCTCCGCAAAGATCATAACCCCTTCAGTACTGGAACATATTTCTACCTTAAGTCTTCGGTATGAGTAGACGATTTTATTGACATTAGGAAGGATCTATGGAAGTCAAACGATTAATGGGCACAGTCTTCACTCTCTTAATCCCTACTTGAGTTTCTGAAGCTGTATCAAACCACCAAATAGTAAGCAGAATGAATATGAAAATAGGTCCTGGCACTGAAGGGATTAACATCAAACACTTCACCGGTCCATACTCGTATACAATTGTCTGTTCACGCTACGGACATTAAATAGAATGAACTGAGTGAAGCCAGCACCGACACTTGTTGGAGCTGTTCCTCCTCTGCTGTGAGCGTGTGAGTGTTATCAAACCGGGAAGCGTTCCTATGCAGCACCAGCAGAGGAAAGAAAGTCAAATTAGTGAGCCCAGCATTCCTTTGTTGCTTCCTGTAAATAAGTCGTCATGGTTTCTGCTTCTTTCCCACAGTGATCATATTTACGTGTCTTTTTTACATAGCTTTCGTCTGTGTCACTCCTTACGCTCGCCTTCTCTTCCGCTGCCGTGCTTTCTTTGTCTTCTGGTGCTGCTCTCTTTGCTGCAGCATTCATTGTTACAGAATATTCTTCATCATGTCACTTTCCTACTCACTCCTATGAATCGACTATTTATTGTGAAGGACATTTGATACGACGAGATTAGATAATGTTTGCGTCTCCTGTTTCTCTTCCCTTCCTCCTCTTCATTTTGTTCATCCTCCTCTTCCTTCTCCTCCTCTCGATGACTTTCCTGCCGCTTCACTCGACACGCATCACTTAAGGACACTGCGGACCCGAGCAGCGCACAAGACTGTCAGTACTCGTAAACACACAGACGTACACACATGCATGCATCATTCCTTCCCTTTCCGCGTCATGAGTTGGCGTGGCGTGGATTCCCTGTGTTCATTTTCCGGCCGCCGCGCACTGCCTGGGATCCGAAAGTGTGTGGCTGCGTCACTTTCCCTTTCACTGCTGGCCTGGCGTGTGACGGAGCGGTGGCGTGGTGGCCACCGCTGCGTTGCCAGCCTCTCCCCGCCCTCATGCCCCTCGTGTTATGCAAATCACCACCACCATCGCCTCTATTGCCACCCTGACATCATCATCACCGCCTTGACACCACCACTGCATCACCGCCTTGCCATGAGTGCCATCGCCACCATCGCCTTCATATCTCATTCTGTAGCCTCTCACCGACGCCACCGCCTTGCCACCAGCGCGCCCCTCCCGGCCAGGGGTGTGTCGTGGCGGGGTGTGTTAGGTCACCCACTCCTGCTCTCCCCAGCTCGCACAGCAGGCGCCGCCATCCTCTCGGTCTCAGCCGGCCCAGCGACCCGCACCGGCCCGGCATTCACCGCAGTGGTAGACTCCCTGGAGGACTCAAGAGACATCCTCGACTCAGCAGAAGACACCGTCGGGGCTCCGAGGAACACTGGCGCGGCGCTCATTGCTGTGCTCGACTCCCTCGAGGACCCGCTAGACTTGCTCAACTCAGCAGAGGACGCCCGGGACTCACTGGAAGACGAAGCAGAAGATGCAGCAGAACTTGCCCTCACCAGAACTGCTCTAGCTAGAGGAGGAGTGCCGCTAAGTGCTGCTGCTGCTGCTGCGGCTGCTGCCCCTACTGCTGCTGGAGGAGTGCCTCTGAGTGCTGTTTCTCCTGCTGCTGCTGCTGCGGCTGCCCCTGCTGCTGCTGGAGGAGTGCCTCTGAGTGCTGTTTCTCCTGCTGCTGTTGCTGGTGATGCTGCAGCTGGCGGAGGAGTGCCTCTGAGTGCTGCTGCTGCTAATGCTGGTCGTGCTGCTGCTACAGGTCCTGCTGCTGCAGTGGGTGGAGGAGTGCCTCTAGGTGCTGTCTCTCCTGCTGCTGCTGCTGCAACGCCTGGCGCTGCAGCAGGTGGAGGAGTGCCTCTGAGTGCTATTTCTCCTGCTGCTGCCTCTGCTGCTGGCGCTGCAGCGGGTGGGGGAGTGCCTCTTAGTGCTGCTTCTCCTGCTGCTGCCTCTTTTGCTGCAGGCCCTGGTGGTGCTGCTGCAGCTCCGGCATTTGGCGGGCTGTTGCCGAGTGAAGTGCAGGAGGAGTTACTGGAGGCAAGGCAGGACGCACTGGAACTTGAAGGCCTCAGGAGAGCAGCGGCCGCCGCTGCAGCATCAGGCAACACTCTCCTGGCGGGGCAACTCATGAGAGAAGCAGTGGAGGAAGCAGCAGAAGCAGCGCGTGAAGCAGCAGAAGATGCAGCAGAACTTGAGGCCACCCGAAGAGCAGCAGCAGCTGCAGCAGCGGCAGGGAACAACCTCCTGGCGGGACAGCTCATGGCAGAGGCGGCAGAAGAAGCAGCAAAAATCGCCTTACAAGCATCATCGAACGCAAATGTCGCCAGAAACATGGCGCGCTTTACCCAGGAGGTGGCGCTGAGAGCCAGACAGGCCGCCGCTGAGGCCGCGGAGGACGCCCGAGAACTGCAGCAAGATGCCGCCGAGGACGCCGCCGAGGCCGCCCTGAACGCTAGACTAAGGCTGAGCCAGGGCGCGGCCAACAGTAAGCTCGCACGTCCTGGATGCTCTAATGGTCTAACCTAGCCAGACCCCTCAGCATGTGTGGGGTGTGGGTGAAGTAGGTGGGAAGGAGGGAGGGACGTATTGAGTGCAGGTGGAAGAGATGGGAAGGGAGGGGTGCATGATTAACACTCTTGGTGAATGCGCAACGAATATTTTTCCTCTCAAGACCAAACAAACCAGAACAAACCAAAGCTAAGTCTTGAGGGAAAGAACACGGGAAACGAAACCAAGAGTATTCTCGCATTGAGTCCTCGTTAACACTGGACCAAGAAGACACTTGAGAGAGGCTGCGAGTGTCACCTGGACGAGGCAGCAGAGTGACCCTTGGTGCGCTGGAAGGAACTAACGCCTGACTGTAGCTGGTGGTGACTTGACTAACTGGTGATTGTGGACACGACGAGGGGAGCCATTTTGTGCATGACCTATAGAACCAGCATGCAGAGAGAGAGAGAGAGAGAGAGAGAGAGAGAGAGAGAGAGAGAGAGAGAGAGAGAGAGAGAGAGAGAGAGAGAGAGAGAGAGAGAGAGAGAGAGAGAGAGAGAGAGAGAGAGAGAGAGAGAGAGAGAGAGAGAGAGAGAGAGAGAGAGAGAGAGTGTGTGTGTGTGTGTGTGTGTGTTTCTAACTTCAGTAACGATGAACACAGACCAGATAACTCGCTGCATGACATACGTAGAGAAGACTGACCGCATGGTAGAGACTGAATAACCAACCTTGTGGCTCATATAGAACCAAAACAATACCACCACCACCACCAACAACAACAACAACAACAACAACCACTACAACCATAACAACAAGAACTAATACAACCACAACAACTCCCAACGATAATATGAAAGACAGACAACCACCACTATACAAATCCATCAATAAATCTTACCACAACTGATACTGTAAGATTAACCACTACACACACCACCACCACCACCACAACCACCACCGCAGCTAACACCCTTGCCTTCACTTCTGCAGTAGGCGGCGTGCCCCTCCCTGCGGTCGTGAGGCGGAAGAGGAGTTTCGGCAGCAGTGATGATGATGAGGATGACCCTTTCAGCACCACGAGGGCTGAGGATGGAGCCTTCGCCCTGTCTAGCCTCGGCATCCTCCTGGGTAAGTTACTGTGCTGTTGATGTTCTCTTGTTTATGTAAGAGGGGAAAACTGGCCAAGGGCAACACGATTAACCCCTTCAGTATATGTGACGCTATTTTATTGAGTTTGTGTACAATTAGACCATTTTACTGACATTAGCTAGGGTCTATGGAGGTCAGAAGATTAATGGCCAGACTCTTCACTATCTTAACCCCCACATAAGTATCTGAACCTGAATAAAATCACCAAATAGTAACATGAATGAATATGAAAACGCGTCCTGGTACTGAAGGGGTTAAAAAAGGCCTACTGAGATGCGAATTCCCGAATATAGGATGGAGAAAGTTAGGCAAAAGAATAGGAATGTCTTGAAACCTCCCTCTTACATGAGTTCAGGTAGTAGGGAGATGGAAATACAGAAGCAGGAAGGGAGTTTATATTGAGTTAGAGATTACTTAAGTGAGAGGAAAGAGTTTAGATCCATTTTGTGTGGGTAATGAAGTGGAAATGAAGTTGTTTAGGTCTCAATCTTAAAATGAATAGACAGAGAGAAACTAAAAGACTGCAAATAATGAAAAGGAGACACATAATATTTGTAGATTAGTGGAAGAGATAGAGACTAAGGACTGAGAAGCTATATACGGCAAAACAGGTTAGAAAAAGAGAGAGAGAGAGAGAGAGAGAGAGAGAATAGAGAGAGATAGAGAGAGCAAGATAAGAGAGAGAGAGAGAGAGAGAGAGAGAGAGAGAGAGAGAGAGAGAGAGAGAGAGAGAGAGAGAGAGAGAGAGAGAGAGAGAGAGAGAGAGAGAGAGAGAGAGAGAGAGAGAGAGAGAGAGAGAGAGAGAGAGAGAGAGAGAGAGAGAGAGAGACCCAACACCACCATTACCACCACCACTACCACCACCACCACTACCACTACCACCACCACTTCTACTACTACCACTACTACTACTACAGAATTACTTATGTATGTATCCCAACTGAACCCAGAGAGTGAGTTGGCTGAATGACACGACACTTCTCGACACACTTCTGACGTGAATGACAAACAAGGAACAGTGATGCAACAAAACTAACACTGGAAGGCATTTACGCTGATCTTCCACCCAAGAAGACACACACACACACACACACACACACACACACACACACACACACACACACACACACTCTCTCTCTCTCTCTGGTATTATTTATGTATCATTTTTCGCTCTGTCTTCTCTTCCTCTTCCCTCCTCCTCCTCCTCCTCCTCCTCCATATCCTCCTCCTCCTCCTTTTCCTCTTCCTTTTTCCTCTTTCTTTTCCTCTTCTTGCTCCTCTTCTTCTTTCTTTTCCTCCTCTTCCTCCTCCTCCTCCTCCTCCTTTTTCCTCTTCCTTTTTCCTCTTCCATTTTCCTCTTTCTTTTTTTCTTCTTGGTCCTCCTCTTCTTCTTCCTCCTCCTCCTCCTCCTCCTCCTCCTCCTCCTCCTCCTCCTCCACCACCACCTCCTCCTCCTCCTCCTCCTCCTCTTCCTCCTCCTCCTCCACCTCCTCCTCCTCCTTTTCTTCCTAATCTTCCTTCCTACTTCACCTCTCGTCTGCATCACTCAAGACAAACCTCCAATGACAACTTTCTTCTTCACAACACAAGAACAAGAACATGAACAGGACACCCAGACAGACAGACAGAAGCGGCCTTTCAAAACGATCTAATGCTGGGGTTTCTTTCGTTACTGCCAATACAGGTGCTTTACTCTCTAAACACGCGGTGTTTAACACTATTACACCTTATATCTTAGCAAAATTAAAATGTATTACGATGAGTTTTTTGCAGTGTGTGTATGCAGGGCTTTCTTTTAAGTCTCCCAGTATGGCGTGGTATACTCGTCACAACACTCACTTAACAAAACACTTAAGGAAACATAAGAAGAGGAAATAAAATAGGCACGTATTCTGAAACGCCTTGTTCTCCCACCATCACTGCTTTCCAAAGGCTCCAGTTGAAGATACTCGTGTTTTTAAGGGTATTTCTATAACTCTGGTGATGGATTGGCAAGATTTTTACTTAATCTAAAAGGGAAAACTGTCATGAAAACCCAGGTAGTTGTCTTTGTAGCCTTAGAAAGTTGTCTTGGTGAGAGAGCAATGCGTTTGTGAGTAGAAGCTATAAACCAACGAATAATCTTCCCTAGCACACCCACAACACTTCGGACTGAGTACAGTGTTCAGAAACGCTTTGCTCTCTCACCACGACTGTTTTCCAAGGCCACAGAGATGATTAGTGGAGTTTTCAAGAGTGTTTCTACAGTTAATAATGTAGAAATCTTGTCACTCTGCCTCTAGAACCGTAAAAACACCTTTAAAAACTAATGTAAATTTAGAGAAAGTCTTTTGAAATAGTAGAGGTGAAGCGCAGAAGTGGTTGAGAATACAAGCCTTACACTCACTACGTTAAGACAAGACACCGCAATGTAATAAGGACTATGCTAACCCCTTCAGTACTGGGACGCATTTTACCACGAGTTTTTGGTATAATTGGACGATTTTATTGACATGAGGAAGGGTCTATGGAGGTCAGAGGATTAATGGCCAGAGTCTTCACTATTTTAATCCCTCACATAAGTTCCTAAAGCTGTATAAGATCA
>NC_059277.1:6622269-6624769 GCF_017591435.1 Portunus trituberculatus
GTGGTGAGCGTGGGATCGGGCAGACGTCTACGCGTAGGCTCGAATCCCACCACGTATCGCCTTGATATTTTACCATTTGTCGAGTGGTTTAAAGCTACCTACATGTCAGCATGATATCCAGGTTCTAGGTGGCTACACAAAGATGCGCTTGGGTGGTGATAATGGCCCTGATATGGGTACCACTATAAATAAACCTACCTGCGCCACTATTGGGTGGAAGCTTAACAACAGCGCTTCCAATACTCTTCAAATAAACCTACAAGCGCTATAGGCCAGGACATAAAAAAAAGATAAAATTTTTTTTTTCAATTCCTTACTTTCTAGCGCTCTGATTTTATTGGTGATCTTAAAATGGTTATAGAATTTTTATTACGTAAGAGGGGAAAACTGGCCAAGGGCAACAGAGTATAAAAAAAGGCCCACGTGCTTGCCAGTCCCCGTGCAGATTCGAGAGAGTTAGCCAAAAGAAAGGGATAAACGTCTTGAAACTTCTCTTAAATGAATTCTTGAGAGCACCAATTTGTAAACACAGAGTCGTAAGCACGAGGTTGTAAGTCCATTAAACACCAACACCGCCTCCTTCTCCTCCAAAACCACCACCATCACCACCATCCTCCTCCTCCTCCTCCTCCTCCTCCTCCCGATAATTATAATTCCAACACATTCCCCATTCTTCATTAATTTGATAGATGAACGTTACTGTTGCGTTAAATGATCGTAAAACTGTCAGAGAGAGAGAGAGAGAGAGAGAGAGAGAGAGAGAGAGAGAGAGAGAGAGAGAGAGAGAGAGAGAGAGAGAGAGAGAGAGAGATTAGTACTAGTCTGAATATAATTAATAACCACAACTTATCACTAATCAAATCGACATTCAGGTGGTGATTTAAAAGACCACTCAGCAATCAGTGAATGGCACCGATCGAACCAACACACTGTCACTTTCGCAGCTCTAACAAAGGAGACACAAGGGAACACAAAGGAAAAAACAAACTACTAATACACAGAGACTGTCCTTTGGCTAATTCTATCGGCTGTGTAAGGAGATTGGAGACCGAGTGACCCTTTTTTTTCCTATTTTTCTTGCTCTTGCCCTGTCCTCTCTTACATGATAAAAAAAAAAAAAAAAAGACTGGGACGCTACGAGGCTGTTGGTGTGACTCTATGTAACTTTGTCTACAGTAAAGAATTAAGTCTCCTTCACGGTATAATAGATTTTCAGCGCAAGTTTTGTAGAAGCACCAGCAGTAACAACAGCAATGATAAGAACAGTAGTAGTAGTAGTAGTAGTAGTAGTAGTAGTAGTAGTAACAGTAGTAGTAGTGAGAGATAAAGGTGAAAGTCTTTTGTAATGAGGCTGCAAGTCATCTGTATGTGCCATCCCCTTCCGGTCTGGTGCAGGAAAACCAAAGGAGGAAAGGAGAAAGGGAGAAAAGGTGTTGAGGTTGGAGGAATGGTTCAGGAAATGAAAGAAAGATGGGAAAGAAAAGAAGGATGAGGCGGTGAAAGGATGAGATGAGGAAATTTGTTTGCTCTCTTTCTCTCTCTCTCTCTCTCTCTCTCTCTCTCTCTCTCTCTCTCTCTCTCTCTCTCTCTCTCAGTCTATTTTTTCCTAGTCACAAAATATCAAGCAATCTTTTACACATTTGTCTACCATATAAAGTTATCATTTTCTTTAAAGCGTCCCACGTTTGACATTTCAATGGAGACTAAAGTAAAACAGATTTCCTTACAACTCTTCATAAACACGTCTTTAGCTCTTCATAAAAGCAAAGATAAAACACCACATTAAGTATTTCCTCAGCGTTAGAAAGATGAAAGTAATACATTAATGAAGGCAGCGTGTCAAATTGCGCATTGTCACTTGGATATTGGGGTGTTTACAGATGCAATGCCAAATTGTCTCACTTCCCTACAAGACCCCACGATACCCTGCACACACAAACAGCCTCGTGCATTCTGGGTATCAGGATCTACTCATATTGTCACACTAGGTACAAGGGAAGTGTTCAAATTTCGCTGGAGACTTAACCTCTTCAGTTCTGTATTTTTACCTTGAGTTTTGTGTGTGATTAGACGATTTTTATTTACATTTAGGAAGGGTCTATGGAGGTAAAAATGTTAATGGTCAGTGTCTTCACTATTCTACTGCCCCAAATAAGTTTCTGAAGCTGTATGAAATTCCCAAATAGTAAGCAGAATGAATATCAAAACGCGTCATGACACTGAAGGGGTTAAAACGATGGAAAGGAGAGAGAGAGAGAGAGAGAGAGAGAGAGAGAGAGAGAGAGAGAGAGAGAGAGAGAGAGAGAGAGAGAGAGAGAGAGAGAGAGAGAGAGAGAGAGAGAGAGAGAGAGAGAGTTCTGTAAGGAAAGGTAATAATTTTCTAAAACCTGACACTTTATAAGAAAATGAAAAATGAAAACCGGAAATGGAGCAGGGGATAAAAAAAATGAATAAGAGAAAGAAAAATTGGAAGATGAAAGGGAAAAAAGTGTCAGTTTAT
>NC_059277.1:6629769-6639769 GCF_017591435.1 Portunus trituberculatus
GCCTCCTGGTGCCCCTTGGCCCCCTTTTGGGCCTTCTCATGCCCCTTCTCATAGGCCTTTTTGGCATTCGTCGTCTGGCATTCCTAGGAGGCCTCTTGGTCATTCTTCTGGCAGATCTACCCATTGGTGCCTTCCTTGGTGGCCTCCTGGCGCCGCCTCTCCTCGGGGCTCCTCGGAAACCAGGTCTTTTAGTGGGCCTTTTCATTGGTCTTCTAAGTCCTCGCCGTCTAGCAGTCCCAGGCCTCTTAGTGATACTTCTACCGGGTCTCCTAGTTGGCGGTCTTCGTGTTGGCCTCTTCCTGCCGACGTTTCTCATAGGTCTCCCAAACCCACGTCTCCCAGCGCCTCTTTTCACTGGTCTTCGTGTTCTGAGACCCTTAGGAGACCTCTTAAGGCCTCTTCTTGGCGGTCTTCCAGCGATTCCTGATTTTCTGGTTGGTCTTCCTCTAGGTGGTTTCCTGATATTAGACCTTCTCAGGCCTCTCTTCATGGGTCTTCTAATACTTCGTTTGCCTCTCCTCATGTTTCTTTTGCCTCCAACAGGTCTGGTAACACGCCTGCTGCCTCTCGTCCATCCAAGGCCTCTTTTAGGTCTTAATGGCCTTCTAACGCCTCTTTTTCCTCTAACAGGCCTCCTAACACCCATCCTTCCTCTTCTAATTGGTTTTCTTCCAACAGGTCTTTTCCGTCCTCTTACAGGCCTCCTAACACCCCTTCCCCCTCTTCTAATCGGTCTTCTAACAGGTCTTTTCCGTCCCTTAATAGGTCTTCTAACAGGTCTTTTCCGTCCCTTAATAGGTCTTCTCATAGGTCTTTTGCCTCTTCTAATTGGCCTTCTAACACCACTTCTCCCTCTTCTAATAGGCCTTCTAACGCCTCCTTTTCTCCTTATAACAGGCCTCCTTATAGGTCTTCTCCCTCTTTAATTGGCCTCCTAACACCCCTTTTGCCTCTAAGAGATCTCCTAACAGGTCTTTTTCCTCTGCCTCTTCTAATTGGCCTTCTCACACCTCTTTTTCCTCCTCTAACAGGCCTTCTAATGCCTTTCCTTCCTCTTTTAATGGGCCTTCTAACACCCATTCTTCCTCTTCTAACAGGCCTTCTGACACCTCTCCTTCCTTTTCCAATGGGCCTTCTAACACCCTTCCTTCTTCTAATTGGTCTTCTAACACCCTTCTTTCCTTTTCTAACAGGCCTTCTAATGCCTTTCCTTCCTCTTCTAACTGGTCTTCTAATGAATTTTCTTCCTCTTCTAACAGGCCTTCTGACACCTTTCTTTCCTCTTCTAATTGGCCTTCTAATGCCTTTCCTTCCTCTTCTAACAGGCCTTCTAACACCCTTCCTTCCTCTTCTAATTGGCCTTTTAATGCCTTTCCTTCCTCTTCTAATAGGCCTTCTAACACCCTTCCTTCCTCTTCTAATTGGCCTTTTAATGCCTTTCCTTCCTCTTCTAATAGGTCTTCTAACACCCTTCCTTCTTCTAATAGGTCTTCTAACACCCTTCCTTCTTCTAATTGGTCTTCTAACACCCTTCCTTCTTCTAATAGGTCTTCTAACACCCTTCCTTCTTCTAATAGGTCTTCTAACACCCTTCCTTCTTCTAATAGGCCTTCTAACACCCTTCTTTCCTCTTCTAATTGGTCTTCTAACACCCTTCCTTCTTCTAATAGGTCTTCTAACACCCTTCCTTCTTCTAATAGGTCTTCTAACACCCTTTCTTCTTCTAATAGGTCTTCTAACACCCTTCCTTCTTCTAATAGGTCTTCTAACACCCTTCCTTCTTCTAATAGGCCTTCTAACACCCTTCCTTCTTCTAATAGGCCTTCTAACACCCTTCCTTCTTCTAATAGGTCTTCTAACACCCTTTCTTCTTCTAATAGGTCTTCTAACACCCTTCCTTCTTCTAATAGGTCTTCTAACACCCTTTCTTCTTCTAATAGGTCTTCTAACACCCTTCCTTCTTCTAATAGGTCTTCTAACACCCTTCCTTCTTCTAATAGGCCTTCTAACACCCTTCCTTCCTCTTCTAATTGGTCTTCTAACACCCTTCCTTCTTCTAATTGGTCTTCTAACACCCTTCCTTCTTCTAATTGGTCTTCTAACACCCTTCCTTCTTCTAATTGGTCTTCTAACACCCTTCCTTCTTCTAATTGGCCTTCTAACACCCTTCCTTCTTCTAATTGGCTTTCTAACACGTCTTTTCCCTCTAACGGGCCTCCTCCTAGCTATTTTCCCTCTTCTAATTCTTATCCCTCCTTTCCTTCTTCTAACAGGCTTTTTAACACCTCTCCTTCGCCCTCTAACTGATCTTCTAACGCGTCTTTTTCGTTTTCTAATAGGTCTCCTCCTAACAATTTTCCCTCTTCTGATCTTAATACCTCTTTTCCTTCTTCTAACTGGTCTTTTTCCTCTCCGTCTTCTAATAGGCTTTCTAACACCCCTTCTTCTTCTAATAGGCCTTCTAACACCCCTTCTTCTTCTTCTAATAGGCCTTCTCTTGACTCTTTTCCCTCTTCTGATCTTAATACCTCTTCTTCGTCTTCTAATTGGTCTCTTAACGCCTCTTCGCTTTCTCATAGGCCTCCTAACACCCCTCCTTCTTCTAACACCTCTTTTTCGTTTTTTAATAGGCCTTCTAACGCCTCTTCGTCTTCTAATGACTCTTCGTCTTTTCATAGGCCTTCTAACGACTCCTTTCCGTCTTCTAATGGGCCTTCTAATGCCTTTCCGTCTTCTAACCGGCCTTTTAACGCCCATTTTTCGTCTTCTAATAGGCTTTCGTCTTCTCATAGGCCTTCTAACTCCTCTTCGCTTTCTAACGACCCTTCGTCTTTTAATAGACCTTCTACGTCTTCTAACAGGCCTTCTAACGCCTTTAGGTCTTCTAACTGGCCTTTTTCGTCTTCTAACAGGCCTTTTAACGACTCTGCGTCTTCTAACAGGCTTTCTAATGCCTCTTTTTCGTCTTCTAACAGGCTTTCTAACGACTCTTCGTCCTCTAACAGGCCTTCTAACGACTCTTTTTCTTCTAACAGGCCTTCTAACGACTCTTCGTCCTCTAACAGGCCTTCTAATGCCTCTGCGTCTTCTAACAGGCCTTCTAACGCCTTTAGGTCTTCTAACTTGCCTTTTTCGTCTTCTAACAGGCCTTTTAACGCCTCTGCGTCTTCTAACAGGCCTTCTAATGCCTCTTTTTTGTTTTCTAACAGGCCTTCTAACGACTTTTCGTCCTCTAACAGGCCTTCTAATGACTCTTTTTCGTCTTCTAACAGGCCTTCTAACAGCTCTTCGTCTTCTAGCAGGCCTTGTCTTAATTCTTTTGCCTCTTCTGATCGCAATAGTTCTTTTCCCTCTCCTACCAACAGTCACCTCACCTCTTCTAACAGGCGCTCTGGCAACTCTTCTGGCCCTTCCAGCATGGCGTCTGGATTCCTTTGGCACAGTTTTCTTCAGAGTTTTTCGGCACTTTCCTGTGCACCAAGGCAGGTCCACCTTCAGCACGTCCACCAGTGCTGAGGTGGACGCATTGATGACTGTGGCGGGCGTCTTTTGTGGCATTTCGGCACTCACTTCGTACGAGAGGCCCACGCGGGGTTTGCTGAGTGCCTTGACGCTTGTCGGGTAAGCAACAACCTGCCCTGGCCGGCCCCGAGCGGAGCCCAACCCGTGGCACAGAAGCAGGCACAGTCCACTGAAAAAGAGTAACATAAAAATGTTTAAAAATAGCAGTGCAACTCACGTCTATTCCCTAAGAAACCCTTCACTCAGAGGATGACTGTAACTGTCCTCTCTAAAAGGCCGGGACGAGGATCACGAGCCCTCACGGTTCACCGCCCACGGCCCTCCAAAGGCAGGAAACACCATCACCTCACAACCAGCACAGTCTTCCCTGCATGCCTGTCTAACTAACACCACTACGTAACTCTCCACCCTGTCACAGCAACACTCGTAGTCACCACTGGTACACCCACTCCCCTCACTCCCACCACCACCGCCACCACACCCGGAGCCGCGCTGAGGTGTGTGTCTGTATGTGTATGTGTGTGTGTGTGTGGGTCGCGACGTTCCCGCTACCTCAGTATCTTGCGGGGTCTGGCAGGCGTCGGACAAGCACCGCCTCACCTTCCACGCCCAGACATCGAAGTCCTGTTGTTTAAAGTCCCTAGAGTCCGCAAGGTCCTTGAGTTCGCATACCCAAGAGGTGAAAAATCAGAGTTCGTTAAGTTCCGTTGAGTCCGATTCCTAGTTATCCGGTTCGGTAACTTTGCATTCCGTGTTCAGCAATATTTTCATCTGCGAGTCTTCGGTGTTGCTTGATACCCCAGTGTTGTTCTGTTTCCTTGTAAATTTTTCCTTGTAACCTAACCTAACCTAACCTAACCTGACCCAGACTAACCAGAACGTTAAATATCCGGTCACTTTCCGCTTTCCTAACTCACATATTCATTAGTAACAAACAACCCTAGACTCAACACACTCTGATACCTTTCATGCCTTCTTGAACCCTTAAATCCTTCATACCTAACGCCACCAAACATAATCTAACCTGCACCTCGTAAAGCAGATCTCATTCCCTCTTGTATCCCTCATCCATATCTTTCACACTTGACTTCACCTAACTATTTTGTTTTGCTTTCTTCGTCTTCTAGTAAACCTTCTAACGCCTCTTTTCTTCCCGTAGGGCTCTTTTTCGTCTTCTAGTAGATCATTTAACGTTTCCTTTCCTTTTCACAGGCATTTTAACGCCTCTTCGTCTTCTAATAGGCCTTCTAATGCCTCTTTTCTTCTCATAGGCCTTCTAACGCTTCTTCATCTTCTAATAGGCCTTCAAACATCTCTTTTTCTTTTCATAAGATTTTAAACGCTTCTTTGTCTTCTATTAGGCATTCTAACACCTCTTTTTCTTCTCACAGGCCTTCTAACGCCTCCTCGTCTTCTAGTAAGCTTTCTAACGTCTTTTTTTTTCTCGCATCTTCGTCTTCTAATACACCTTCTAATGTCTCTTTTTCGCCTGTCCTTTATCTTCCTCATCTTACTAAACTTTCTTAACACAGATCTCATTGACACCATCTGATACTCTTTTCTTCGTAACCCTGGAGCTCTGTCTTAACTTCCCCTCACCACTATAAGGGCTACGAACTCACACATTTCCACCGCTACTCTTCATTTTCCAGTGGTCTAAACTCTGATCTCATTGGCACTATCTAATACTACTCTTTTCTTCCTAACCCTGGAGCTCTGACCTAACTTCACCTCACCGCTCTAGGGGCTACGAGCTCATGCATTTTTTTTTTTACAGCTACACTTCATTTTCAGTAGTGTAAACTCTTCCTTCCCTGACGCAGCCTTTTTAGCAACACGAGTTAAAGAAAAGAGTAAATAATAAAAGTATAAATGAAGACGTATAGCCAGTCACTGTATCTCATCTTTTCCTTACATTTCTAGTGCCTATTTACGAACTGACGATTGAAAGACCAAGTTGAGCTGACCAGAGAGCGCTTCCTGACTCCCTTGAACGCGTGTCACGATGGTGTTAGCGTGCGAGTAGCGTGTGTGAGGGCAGAACAGTAGCGTGTGTTGAGTGTGTTCACGGACCGCAGCCATGAGTGTGAGGGGCGTGTTAACCCTCACTCTGGCACTACTAGCTGTCACTCTCGTCCACTCCACAGGTAAGTCATGCTAATTCACTCTGGTCTTCCTTATTGTCACTCTAATCACTCTACCCACCCTGGCCTTCCTTAATGTCACTCTAGTCACTCTATCCACCCTGGCCTTCCTTAATGGCACTCTAATAACACTCTGTTCACTCTCTCCTTCCGTTGATATCACTCTAGTCACTCTGTTCAACCTGTCCTTCCTTAATATCACCCTAATCACACCTTATTCATTCTAGTTTTCCTTTAATGTCACCCTAGTCACTCTGGCCTTCCCTTAATGTTACCCTAGTCACTCTATTCACTCTGGCCTTCCCTTAATGTCACCCTAGTCACTCTATTCACTCTGGCCTTCCCTTAATGTCATCCTAGTCACTCTATTATGATCCAAATGTCACTCTAACCTTACCCTAATTGTCACCCTGATATCACTCTAATGTCATGCTAGCTACCTTATCACGCTAATGTCACGCTAACATCACTACATCGTCACTTTATTACTACCTCAACCTCAATATCATCCTCTTTCCTCTTCAGATTTCCTAGTCTCACCCTTATTTGCCTCACTCTATAATCACAATGTTATAATTCACACTTCACTCTAACTCCTGTGTCACTCAAGCCTCTTCTACACTTACTGAAGTTCCTCCTGTTACCTTCTCTGCCCGTTAACCTGCATTACACATTCTTCACGCAAAAAAAAAAAAAAAAATAAATAAATAAATGAATAAAATAAAGAAATAGTAAAAATAAGAATAAAAAAATGTTGATGACTCCTATTACCATCACGAGAGACACCACCCCCCCCCATTTTTTTGGGGGACTGGCATCTCAGTGGGACTTTTTTTTTTTTCTAACACCAATTTTTGTTACCCTTTGCCGTTTCGCCCTCCTACATAAAGAAATAACGAACGTACTGAAGAGATGAACATGCACGTCTCACTACCCGACCTTTCCCTGCGTGGGCAAAAAATACAGACAGATGTGGAGTCACTCTAGGAACGCCAAGGCTCGTATACTCCAACACTTCTGCGTCTCACCTCCACTATTTCAAAAACCTTTATTTAAATTTACAGGAGTTTTTCAATGTGTTTTTGCGGTTCAAGAGGCAGAGTGACAAGATTTCTACATTATTAACTGGTGAAGCACTCTTGAAAACCCCGCTTGAAAATAGAGAGAGAGAGAGAGAGAGAGAGAGAGAGAGAGAGAGAGAGAGAGAGAGAGAGAGAGAGAGAGAGAGAGAGAGAGAGAGAGCAAAGCGTTTCTGAATACGGACGCAGCAATGTGTTTCCAGCCTCTCACATCCATTCCGAGTCAGTGTTCCGTCTTCTGCGCAGCTAAAAGTCAGTGGAAGTTCGATAAAAAGAACACGAAATGGCGCCTTACTTTTTTTTTTTTTTTCCACACGTGACACAAAAAAATCTTTAGAAATCTCAAGTTGTCTGCGTCCCTCGAAGGTTCTTGTGGGACGTGTATCCGTTTGTCATCGTCACCAAGTTGCTTTTACAGGTAGAGAAGGAAAAACTGGATCAGGTAACAAGGAAAACTTCTACTTCTATTTTCCGACATGGCTTCATCTTTTTTTTCCTTCTCTCTGTTGATGGTGATGAATATGAAGCACGTGACACTGACAGCCATGCATTATTCATTTATTATTCATACTTAAATTCTCGCGTTGTGTGTGTGTGTGTGTGTGTGTGTGTGTGTGTGTGTGTGTGTGTGTGTGTGTGTGTGTGTGTGTGTGTGTGTGTGTGTGTGTGTGTCTCTCTCTCTCTCTCTCTCTCTCTCTCTCTCTCTCTCTCTCTCTCTCTCTCTCTCTCTCTCTCTCTCTCTCTCTCTCTCTATCTATCTATCTATCTATCTATCTATCTATCTCTCTTTTAATCTGTCCATTTCTTTGTCATCAAACTTCAAAAATCCCAGAGAGAGAGAGAGAGAGAGAGAGAGAGAGAGAGAGAGAGAGAGAGAGAGAGAGAGAGAGAGAGAGAGAGAGAGAGAGAGAGAGAGAGAGAGAATAAAAAATACAGGTATATAATTGAAACATGGGAACACTCTGAAGAGAAACGAGAAGAAAGAAGAGGAACTGGAGGAACTGGAGGAGGAGGAGGAGGAGGAGGAGGAGGAGGAGGAGGAGGAGGAGGAGGAGGAGGAGGAGGAGGAGGAGGAGGATGGGCAGGTAGAGAGGGCATTCACTCCTCAACCACCACCACCACCACCACTACCACAACGAACACCTCCTCCTCCTTCTCCTCCTCCTCCTCCTCCTCCTCCTCTTCCTCCTCCTCCGGTTCCAGAGAGGGTTGGGTGGGTGGGGAGAAAGCCTTATCCTGTTCTATCCTGCTTTTGCTACTCAATATCCTCTATGGACTCACTCTTACAATAGCAACAGTTCTTTATGTAAATTCGTGTGAGTTATTATGTATTCCTCCTCCTCCTCCTCCTCCTCCTCCTCCTCCTCCTTCACTTTCTTCATCAAACACGTAATTAATCTTTCTTTTCTTCTTTTTTTTTTATCTCAAACTAAAATAAAGGGATAGGAAAAGGGGAAGTTACATTTTACACAGAAGAAGAATGAAAGAATGATAAAAGACGAGAAGGAAGGATGGATATTTACTAATGAAGAAAGAAACGAGAGGAGGAGGAGGAATTAATGAACCAGGAAATAAGAAATACAAAGAAAAAAAAAAAAGGAGAGACAGAAGACACAGAAAGAACAGATATTTATCTAAGAAAGAAGAAGAAGAAGAACAACAACAACAACAACAAGAACAACAAGAACAACAAGAAAAAAAAGAAAAAGAAGAAAAAAAAAAGAAGAAAAAAAGTTGGAGAAAAGAAACAAGAGTAGGAAAAGTACCATCAACCACCACCACCACCACCACCACCACCACCACCACCACCACCACCACCACCACCACCACCACCACGGAGATGACACACGACTCTACGCTGACTGGTTGAGGTTAAAATGGAACTGGTCACTACCACATTTACCACATTCCTGACAAGACGCGGAGGTCAGGGTAAGGAGGGAGAGAGAGAGAGAGAGAGAGAGAGAGAGAGAGAGAGAGAGAGAGAGAGAGAGAGAGAGAGAGAGAGAGAGAGAGAGAGAGAGAGAGAGAGGGGGCGGGGGAGAGGTTCAATCAACTCCTCATTCCACTTAAGGAAGGACTACTTGATTAGCTATTGGGAAAAAACACTGCCTCTCTCTCTCTCTCTCTCTCTCTCTCTCTCTCTCGTATTCAGAAACGGCTTCCCCTCTCACTACGACAGTTTTGCAAGGCCACAGACACAACTGGCCGGGTTTTCAAGACAGTTTGTCCTTTTAATAATCTAGAAATCTTGCCAATTCATCACCGGAACAATGAAAATAGTCTTAAAAACACGAGTATCTTCAACTGGAGCCTTTGGAAAGTAGTGTTGGTGAGAGTAAAGCGTTTCATAATAAGGACATCTCTCTCTCTCTCTCTCTCTCTCTCTCTCTCTCTTATTTTTTTTTTCTTTATTATTCATTCAGATTTCTACTTTTTCTTTGAGGTTTATCATTTCAAATATTCCTTTACCTTATTCTATATCCTTCAAACCTTCACCTATTCATATTTTCTCTTTTCCCCCCTTTAGTTGATATTCTTGACGTTTGTATTCCAGTCTTATTTTTATTTTGACTTATTGTGTGAAATTCGCCACGCTAACTTTTACATCCCTCTCTTTCTCAACCCTTTCAGTACCATGACGCGTTTTCATATTCATTCTGCTTACTATTTGGCGATAAGACTTAAAAAAACCTATGTGAAGGATTAAAATAGTAAAGACTCTGGCCATTAATTTTCAGACCTCTATAGACCCTTCCTAATGTCAATAAAATCGTCTAATCACACCCAAAACTCAAGGCAAAAATGACGCGTCCCAGTACTGAAGGAGTTGAATCGTGGTGAAGTTAACGGGAGGCAAAACATGATCCACGGAGTCATATTTTCTCAGCGCAGTGGGAGGACATTATGCATTGGTGTCAAGGTAAAGGTGAGACAGAAAAAGAGAAAGAGAGAGAGAGAGAGAGAGAGAGAGGAGGGAGAGAAAGAGACTCCAGACGCACAAACACAGACCCACTTCGCATTCCTCAAGAACACAATGCTTTCTGACTCTCACACACTCACTCACACACTCACATACTAACCTCGACTCTCCTGCCCACACTCCTCACACATTTCAAGTCTGTTTCATACACTAGCTTAGTTAATTTAGTAGATAGAAAGAAAGATAGGCAGATGGAGCGAGAGAAAGAGGCAGTTAGATAGATAGATAGACAGACAGATAGATAGATAGATAGATTGATAAATAGATGGGTT
>NC_059277.1:6649769-6662269 GCF_017591435.1 Portunus trituberculatus
ACAACTGTTACCTGCCCCTCTCTCCCGAATACACCTGCACCCACACCTGTACCACAACTCCCGCCGTAGCAAGCACCTCCCCCAACCAGTTTGCAGGCCAACTCACCCACTGACCGCTGTGACCGGGCCAGCAGGGGGAAGAAGAGGCCACCCCTGCTGTCTTGGCACTTGTCTCTCTGCTTCCTCTCTCTCGTTTTTTTTTTTTTAATATATATATAATGTGTTTTTTTTCGTGAGGAATTATTGGGTAAAGGAGGTATTTTTTGTAAGTACCTCTCTCTCTCTCTCTCTCTCTCTCTCTCTCTCTCTCTCTGTGTGTGTGTGTGTGTGTGTGTGTGTGTGTGTGTGTGTGTGTGTGTGTGTGTGTGTGTGTGTGTGTGTGTGTCACCTTCATTCTTCTTTGTTATTCTTATTCTCTCTTGTTTCCTAATTTTCTTGTTTCGTTATTTCCTTCTCTCTCTCTCTCTCTCTCTCTCTCTCTCTTGATATTTTTTCGTGGTCTCCTTTTTTTCTCTCCTTTTTCCTTTCCTCCTTTCTACTTTCCTCTTTCTTCTCTCCCTGTTTCCCTCACTCAGCTTTTAATCTTTCCATCTCTAACCTCTTCTTTCTAATTTGCTTCCTCGTACCTTTTTTTTCTCTTTTCCTTTCTTATCTTTCCCTATCTTCTATTTTCCCTCCTCTTTTCTCCCTTTTTCCTTTATTCTTGTCTTTACTTCTTCCATTCCCTGTCTAACTTCCACCTCCTTGCTTCCCCTGCCAAAGTTTCTCCACTTGCTGAACTTCACAAGCACACGCACACACACACATACCGCCAGGTGGATCCACGTGACTCGACCGTAACGGGAATGACCTTACCTGACCTTACCTGGGCCTTGCGTCACTTGCCCCACTCACCCGCCCCCTTCGTACCCTCCTCAGCCTCTCTCATTTCCTCTCCACACCTTCTCACGCCTCACGTTTCTCTCTGCGTCTTACTCTGACCCTTACCTGCCCTATCCTTACCTGCAGTGGCCAGGTTTCCAGTATGCCACCTTGAAGGAACGGTAGGTGAGACAAGATCGCCTTTATTATCGTCATATTCAGAAACGCTTCTCTCTCTCTCTCTCTGAAAGGAAATGCAAAAGTCGCGCATTTCAAACAATGTTATATACCAAAGGTCTATATAAAAGCTTATGCTTAATAGACCAAGCCTTAATATTGAATTTGATTATATTTTTGTATGTGCATATTGTATACGTAAGGTGTATTATATAAGGCAATAAAGATATCAAATCAAATAAAATCTCTCTCTCTCTCTCTCTCTCTCTCTCTCTCTCTCTCTCTCTCTCTCTCTCACCGTGACATTTTCAAAGACTACGTAGACGATTAGCCGAGTTCTAAAGAGTATTTGTCCTGTTGGTAACGCAGAAAACTTGTTATGTCACTAGGATTACAGAAACATCCTTAAAAATCAACTAGAGCCCTTTGAAAATAGTGAAGGTGCAGCGTGGAAGTGTTTCAGAATATGGACCGTTTACTCCCATGTCTCTCCTTCTCTCTCTCTTGCCACTTTTTTCTAAGGCGTTAGAGATGATTAGCTCGGTTCTTAGAGTTAATAGTGTAGAAATCTTGTTAATTAGTCACAAAAAAAAAAAATAAGGCTACATTGATTATTAAACGGGTTTTTAAAGCTCATAGTACAGAAATCTTGTTAATCGTCACGAGAAACGTAAAAAGTCTAAGGCTACATTGATGATTAATCGGAGTTTTAAGGCTAATGTGTAGGAACCTTTGTCAATCTGTCACAGCAAGGGTAAGAGAAGAAAGTCTCCAAGACTAACAATGTAGAAATCATGTTAGTCTGTCACAAGAACCGTAAAGAAACAAACACCCTTCAAATTCAGTGTAGATTCAACAGTAGCCTCTTAAAAGTGATCGAAGTGGAGGCAAAAGTATCTCAGAATATGATCCTAATGTTTGTATTCTGAAACGCTTTGCTCTCACCATCACTGCTTTCCAAAGACTCCAGTTGAAGATACTCGTGTTTTTAAGAGTATTTCTATGGCTCTGATGATGAATTGGCAAGATTTCTAATTTATCATAACGAGAAACTGTCTTAAAAACCTGGTTAGTCGTCTCTGTGGCCTTTGAAAATTGACGTCGTGAGAGAGCAAAGCATTTTTTAATTCGGGTGCAAGTCTTATTCCAACAGTGACTTAAACCTCGCACACTGCTGAGGTTGAGATTGTACCGTAACAGGTGAGATGAGATGCAGGTCGGGAATCTTGGCCTTTATATTGGCGCTTCCCTAATGTTGTTTCTTATCTCTCTACTCTGCTCTGTCCACCAAGTTCCTCCGTTGACTTTCTCTCTTCTTCCACATTTCCTATACTATTTCTTTCTTCTCTTGTATCCTTATCAAAAAATAAGTATTATCGTGTTTTCTTATATATATGTTCTTTGCAAATTTTTTTTTCTTTTTTTTTATTTCTTCATATCCTGGACACCACACAAAAAATGCTTTAAATTCTTATATTGTCGAAAAGTAACATGCTACAGTGAGAGAGCGGAGGTGAGGAGCCTTCGCCATTACTACCCTATATTTATTTTGTATATGGCACTGTCCCTGTTAACACCACACGGCCTTGAGAGCGCTGGGTGGGTGAGTGGCTGAGTGGTTGGTGAGTGGGTGGGTGGGGGATGAACCTTCGCCTTTACTCTCCCACGTCTTTCACTTTGAGTTACTGTAAATAGTAAACAAACAGCCTCGTAATGGTAAACAATTGGCTGTCGTTTGTTTGTCCTTCGTGCTCTTTGGTTGACACTTTTATCTATTACTTTATACTTCTTTCATTATTGTCTATCCTTATCATATCATTTCTTTCCCCATGTCACTTCCTTCCCTATCCTTGCCCTGCGGAACGTCCCTCTGTCTCACCCTGCAACTTAATCCAATCCTACACAACCCTGACCTAAATTTGAATAGCACTGCTGCTACTCCTGCTGCTGCTGCTGCTGCTATTATGCCTCCTGTGTCTCCTCCTCTCCTCTCCCTCGTCCTTCACTCACCTTCTCTCCTTAACCAGAGGCCTATATTTCTCCTTTCCACTGTAACCAAACGCCTTCACTGGTATAGTATTAATCCCTTCAGTACCATGACGTGTTTCTATATATATTCTACTTACTATTTGGTGATTTTATACAGCTTCAGAAGCTTTTGTCGGGATTTGAATAGTGGAGACTCTGGCCATTAATTCTCTTAGCTCCATAGATCCTTGGTAATATAAATAAAATCTTCTAAACATACCCCAAAACTCATGGTAAAAATGCGTCCCAGTACTAAAGTAGTAAAAATCGTTGAGGAAGGAGATCACATACTATAAAAGAAAAATAATAATTACGTGTGTTTTATTTGCTTGATTAGTGAAATAAAAATACAGGTCAGCTTTTTATTCTTGCCTTAGTGGGTATTTGTATGAAAGAAAGATTACAAAGAACCACACGTGAAGGAAATCACTGTAGTACCATGACACGTCTTCACATTTATTCTGCTTACTATTTTACTATTTTATAACAGCTTCAGAAACTCATGTGGAGATTGAAATAGTGAAGATTCTGGTCCATTAACCTCCTGACCTCCATAGAACCTTGCTCAATAAAATGGTCTAATCACACCCAAAACTCACAGTAAAAAATGCGTCCCAGTAGTGAAGGGGGTTAGGAAGAATGAAAACCTTTACCTCTGTTACGTATGGCCTGAAATGGTAGCTGGAGTGACTAAACCGTCCTTACAGAAACTAGGATCCTTCAAAATCGGTATAAATTCAAGTGTAGCCTTCTGAGAGTAATCGAGATGGCGGCAAAAGCATCTCAGAACTGCAAACAAAGATGGGACAAAAGCTACGACAGTTTGTGCCTTTCCTTTGTTTGTTTCTTCGGTGAAAGGATGAATGACAAATCTCGAACCCGAAAAAAAGAGCATGGAAAGAAAAGAAAAAAAAAAAAAGCAGACACCATAATTCCTGAGTCTTTTTGTACTGTTCGTTTAGTGAAAGAAAGGAAGAATCACACAGACCTTATAAAAGACAGGAAGGAAAGAAACGCTAGAAAAGACAGCTAGGTAAAAATGACACGGAGTCTTCCCCAAGCAAACCGTCTGTATTTGGAGAGCAAACTGACGGAGTGCCCAAGAAAATGACGAGAGAATCCGCACTGTTGGTATGTTGCAAGCGTGACGAGGAGGAAGGAGAGGAGGGAGACGATGATGACGGATGAGGTGGAGAAGGTGAGGGAGTAGGAACGCAAAGGAACAAGAAAGAAGACCAACAGAAGCTTAACTCCTGAACTTTACGAGGTTGTTTGTGATAAGCCACGCCATCTTATGTAAAGTGCGAGACGGAGGATAAGAAAAGAGGAGGAGGATAGGAGGAGAAAGAGGAGGAGGAAGAGGAAGAAGAAGGAGCAGGAGGAGGAGGAGGAGGAGGAGGAGGAGGAGGAGGAGGAGGAGGAGGAGGAGGAGGAGGAGGAGGAGGTTACAAGAGCTAGTAGAAATGCAAAATTAAGCTAATAAGCACAGAACGAACTGAACATGAGGAAAATGAAAATATAAAAAGGATAGAAGGAAGAAGAGAAAGAGAAGGAGGAGAAGGAAGAGAAGAAAAAAAAAACAGCAAGACAAAAGAAGAAATATAAAAACAACAACCAACACTAAGCACAGAACAAACAGAATAGGAGGAAAAATGAAAATATAAAACTTAGGATAGGAGGAAGAAGAGGAAGAGGAAGAAACGGAGGAGAAAGAGATAAACAACAAGACAAGAGAAGAAATATAAAAACAACAATGAACAATAAGCACAAAACAAAGATAACAGAAAATACAAATACAAGAAAAAGATAGGAACAAACAAGAGACGTGTACAAGCAGTAATGAGGAGAATGAAGTTGAGTGAGGAAGTGGGAGTGTTGCAGGTGTGTTGTGTGACCTGGACAGGTTAGGCAGGCGTGTACACACTGGGCTCGCCTGAGGTACCGGGGGCTTGGCTGGCTGGATGCTGGAGGCGTGGCGGGGAGATGGAGAAGGAAGAAAAGGAGAACGAGAGAATGGGTTTGGCTGCAGTGGCATGTTGGGTTAAAGAGAGAAGAATGAGGGTTTTATAGATGGTATATGAGACGTCTTAAAGTACGGAAGAAAATGGGTGTTTTTATACATTATAATTACAAGGAAGGACTTAAAGTATAGAAGAACTGGGGAACTGGTAGGTTTGGGAAGAAAAAACAAGGTGAATTAGTCCAGATATTGTTGTCATGTTGTTAAAATGATGAAAGGCTGTTGGCTGGAGTATAGTGGGCCGGCTGAGGGAGAGGAAGAGTGACTAAAGGTGTGGAAATGTATTACACTTAAAAGAATTAGGAAAGATTAGATAAAGCAAGTAACAAGAAAGATAAAGGATCAAAGAAAGAGATTAAGAAGAAAATAGAAACAGACAAGTTAACGTAATGTCAAGTGGAGACAAAAGATAAAAATAAACAAAAAACATTCAAACTAAACTCAAACGGAGACAAAACATAAAAATGAAAACAAAAACAACTGAATCTAAACTCAAATGAAGACAAAAAACGTAAAAAAAAATTGAAATAAAACCATAATCCATTCAAACTATACTCAGAGACAAAACATTAAAAACCCAGAAAACACACATCAAAACGAGAGAAACAAAAAAACACATGAAACGAAACAGGCTTCCACAGACGGCAGTTGGAGTGACTAGGAGCCAGCCCAGAGGTGACCCCAAGTCGCAGCCTAATGCCCTGTGGAAAGCCATGACCTCTAGGCTCCCACCAGACCCCCCAGACCCCTCCAGACCCCCAGAGCCCAGACCACCTCTAGCCCCCATTCCGGTCCCGTTAACCCTCCATACTGAGTAGCAGATGGAGGGCCGGGGGCGACGGGAGAAGGGTGAAGGAGGGCGGGTACTTCCACATTGCTACTCTGCCGCTACGGGTTAGAAGACTCGCGGCGACTGGTGACTAAAGGCTTGTATTCTCAAACACTTCTGTGCTTCACCTTCACTATTTCAAAAGCCTTTATCTAATTTACATGAGTCTATTAAGGTGATTTTGACCGTCTCGCGGTGACTAAGCTGGTATTCTCAATCACTTCTGCGCTTCACCTCCACTATTTCAAAAGGCTTTATCTAAATGTACATAAGTTTTTTTTTAAAGGTGGTTCTAGAGGCAGTGACAAGATTTCTACATTACTAACTGATGAAGAAAGACTCTTGAAAACCCTGCTAATCGCCTCGGTGTTCCTGGAAAATAGTCGTGGTGAGAGAGCAAAGCATTTTTAAGCTGTTTTTACGGTTCTAGAGACAGATTGACAAGATTTCTATAACAACTGGAGAAAACTCTTGAAAACCCAGCTAGTCATCTCTGTGGCCTTGGAAAATAGTCGTGGTGAAAGAGCAAAGCGTTTCTGAATACGGATCTAAATAGTGCATGGGTGGATGTACAGAAAGTGGGTAGCAGGTAGTCGATGTGTGTGGATATATAACAGAGGGTGGATAGAGAGTGGATATGTGGAAAAATGGGTAGATAAATTGGATACTAGACATTAGAGGAAGTTGATAAATGGAGAGATAATGAGGATAAGTAAGGATGTGGATACTGGACAGGGAAGGAGGTGGATATGTGATGAAATACGGATGACAATATGAGATGGATAGTAGGAAGAGATGGATAAGTCGGGGAATAAGAGTGAGGATCGATTGAAAGAGAATAGAAAGAGAAGTGGATGAGTGAAGCTAAGTGGATGGATACTGATAGACCCAAACAAGTGATAAAGGATAGGTTGATGGATAAGGAAGTGGATAGGATGGATACATACCTGAATAATTACATAAGTACTAAATAAATAAGGTAGTCTCTCTCTCTCTCTCTCTCTCTCTCTCTCTCTCTCTCTCTCTCTCTCCTATTCTCATCCGTATTTCACCACATATCCACGTCCTTTCTTGGGCAGTATCCACATTCTTACTTATCCACGTTATCTCTCCATTTATCCACTTACTCTCTTGTCTAGTATCCATATTAACCATCTACCCTATTTTTCCACTTATCCTCTCTCTCTCTCTCTCTCTCTCTCTCTCTCTCTCTCTCTCTCTCTCTCTCTCTCTCTCTCTCTCTCTCACTAAGCCCCACAGCATTTTCACTTCATTTATTCATATTCCCACACAAAGTTTTCTATCAGTTCCGCTCATTTCACCATTATTATTATTATTATTATTATTATTATTATTATATGCGGGGGTGGGGCGGGGTGGTTTTTCTTTGAGTGATAATAGAGCTGTGTTCCCTTGAGACTGTTCATCTGCTCTGCCTGCATCTCGTACTATCGCGGAAGTCAAAGGTTTACTGGTACTGGTGGTGGTGGTGGTGGTGGTGGTGGTGATGCTAATTACGACACCTTTCATTCACCTTGAGCTGCGATTTTTTAGTTAATTAATGGAGTCTTTTTTTTATTTCCGTTGGGTTTTTATCCATTACTGAGCTTAATTACTGTTGTCATTAAATATTTCTGGGTTTAATTCCCTCTCTTCTATTGCTATTCTTTTCTTTTTTTGTACATTTCAGTTATTTAAGAATGTTACCTTAGCTTCCTTTGCTTCTATTACTGCCTTTTATCGTCTGTGGTATGGGCAGTAAACGTATGTAATCCTTATGGCTTCATTATCTACTGTTATTCGTTGTCTTATTAATGAGTGATTTGAACTGCTCTATAATGCCGCTTCTCAATATTATTACTTCACTATCTCGTTCTGTATTCCGAAGTTACTGAATTGCTTCGAAAATGTTGCATTGGTCACTGTTCCATCAGGATTTCATTTCACTGCAACCTCTCCTACTCCCAAATTCACCGCACCATCTTTCAATTACTTCCTTCACACGCCTCATTTCAGTATTCAGAAACGCTCTGCTCTCTCACCACGACTCTTTTCTAAGGCCACAGAAATGATTAGCGGGGTTTCAAAAGTGTTTCTTCAGTTAATAAAGCAGAAATCTTGTCAATCTGCCTCTAAAACCGTAAAAACACCTTTAAAAACTCGTGTAAATTTAGATAGAGCCTTTTGAAATAGTGGAGGTGAAGCGCAGAAGTGTTTTAGAATACAAGTCTTCAGTCACCAGTTCGTATTCAGAAACCCTTTGCTCTCTCACCATGACTCTTTTCTAAGACCACAAAAATTATTAGCGGGGTTTTCAAGAGTGCTTCCCCTGTTAATAATGAAGGAATCTTGTCAATCTGCCTCTAAAACCGTAAAAAAAACACCTTAAAAAAACTCGTGTAAATTTAGATAGAGCTTTTTTCAAATAGTGGAGGTGAAGCAGTGAAGTGTTTGAGATTACGAGCCTTAGATTCCTCAGCATTTCTCGTTTCGTTTTCGCTGACCTTGAGTTCTTTCTGTGGGTGAGTTCTGGAGAGAGTGAATGGAAGGTGTTGATGTGTTGAGTTAGAGAGTGAGTCGAAGGTGTTGATGTATTGAGTTGTGGCTTGTGATGCGAGACAATATGAAAAAAAGATCTGAATGAAAAAAAAAAAATGACACAACAAATAGACAGGAATGAATTGCAGATAGGAAGTTCTCGCTAACCATTGAGGAGACGATGAATCAGCTGTTAAGAGTGTCACGTGTTCCGCCTCGCCATCCAACACAATAGATAGTTAGGGACGAGTGGAATTTCATACGTAAAAGATTCATTCTCAAGTAATAAAAAAAAAAAATGGGCAAAAGTAATTCATCCACACCAAAGCAAACGTGGCGAAAGCAGAGCAGTTATTGTGTGCATAGAGAGAGAGAGAGAGAGAGAGAGAGAGAGAGAGAGAGAGAGAGAGAGAGAGAGAGAGAGAGAGAGAGAGAGAGAGAGAGAGAGAGAGAGAGAGAGAGAGAGAGAGAGAGAGATAAGGAGACAGAGAGAGAGAGACAGAGAGAGAGAGACAAGGAGACAGAGACAAAGACTGAGACAGAGAGGCAGAGAGAGAGACACACACAGACAGAGACAGAGACAGAGAGAGAGAGAGAGAGAGAGAGAGAGAGAGAGAGAGAGAGAGAGAACCAACCTACCTACCCACTAACTAAAAGATGACAAGAATAAAAACAGAGTCTAATGGAATAAAAGAAAAAAAAAGCAACAAAGACATCAATACCAGTTTCCTTCATGAGTCACACTAAATCTGAACATGGTAGAGGCACCAAAACATCGCCTTGGGAACTCCTGGTGAATTAGGAACGCCCAAACCCAGACGATGGTATTTCCTGGCTCCGGGCACACACACACACACACACACACACACACACACACACTACTACCTACCCCTGCCCCTAGTGTGACCTTCCTGGAAATCCCTCGAGGCCCTGCAGTGCTCCTCCCCACTCCCCAAGCTCCCGGCATTCCCTCCCCAACAATTTCATCTCCTCTCCCGGACGCCCTTGCCTGGGAACATCCTCCAGCGAAGATTGGGTCACACACAGACTCGTATTCTCAAACTTTTCTGTGTTTCACCTCCACTATTTCAAGAGACTTTATTTGAGTTTACACGAGTTTTTTTAAGGTGTTTGTACGGTTCTAGAGGCAGAGTGACAAGATTTCTGCATTATTAACTGGGGAAACACTCTTGAAAACCCCGCTAGTTATCTCTGTGGCTTTGGAAAATAGTCGTGGTGAGAGAGCAAAGCGTTTCTAAATAAGGACGACAAACTCATCTTCGTGATTGGCGTTGTTGTTCTCATACTTGTTATTACTGCGTGTCTGTTGGCTTTGTTACTGCAAGTTCTTGTTATCCCTTATTTTCGTACACAACAAGGCAGGGTAAGGGTTAACGCGCTCTGCTCATAACGCGCAAGTGACTCCTTTGAATTCCGCGATTGGTAGAAACAAATTGTGGGATTCGTTTTCTTTCGCACTGTAACTAGTCTTAGGGTTCGTTTTATTTCACGCTATACTCATTCGTAGTCTCGTGTTTGACCAGCAGTGAAGACGTCCTTAAATATTCTTATAAATTCCCTAAAACTTCTGTAAATAAAACTCTAAACTCTTCAAAATTCCAAACTAAATCTGCATACCTTCCGAAAAAGTTCCTGCTTAATATCTTTTTTTTTTTTCTATTTCCACCCTGGCCTGTACTTGCTTTGTTACGGTTCACTGTGTACCACTTGAGATTCCGTGTTCCTGCGATCCTGTTAAGCCCTAACACGCCTGACTGCATGACTGCTCCGCCTTCCACTGCTTCAGGAGGCCTTGGGCTATTCAGTGGTGCTTCCAGTGGTGCCTCCGTGACCTTCTGACCTCCGAGACTTGAGCAGCTTAACGTGTCAGTTTTCTCTTGACTCACACCTGGACGTCCTCTTGTGTATCTGTGTCTGTGTCTGTGTCTCTCCTCACACAGCTTTCATTCTCCATGTAAATATATTGTTAAATAATCCCTCGCTACTTTGGATAAATAGATCATAGTGGAATGTCTTTAATAACAGTGATTAATTAGTTTGCATCTCAGTGTCATAAATGTAAAAAGGTATACAGTTACTAGTTTTGTTGAGTAGAGTTGACTAATGATATGCAGTATGTGTGTGCATGATTAAATAAAGATAAAAGTCCTTAGTTTAGTTTGTATGTTCATTTCTTAAAAGAATTGTTTGTTTTAATGTTAAATTTTTGTCACTAACACCCACACACTTGCTTGACCCAATCCATCCTCTCCACCTCATCCTCCCCTTGTCCCTGCTATTGTCCTCATCCTCATCCTCATCCTCCTTCTCCTTCTCCTCGTTATTATCATCTTTCCCTTGCTCTCATCCTCCTCCTTTTCCTCCTCTACATTCTCCTTACCACTCTCCTCCTTTTTTTTCCTCCTATATCCCTCCACTTCCTTCTTTCCTTCCTCCTTTACTCCATCCCCATACCTTTCTCCATTTCCTCATATCCCTTCACCACCACACCACCACACACTCCTTTCCCTGACCACGTTCATTTCCTTCGGCTTACCACATGTTTTGTTTCCTTTTCTCTTGGACTTACGGATCTTTTTTTTCCTCCCTGCCTTTCTCCCACATTATTACCATCTACACTACTACTACTCTGTCACTATCTACACTACACTGTCACTATTTAATTCCTTTTTCTTTCTATATCCAATCCTGTTTACTTTCATCATGTTTGGCGTTAATTCTCTGCTTATTATGATCAAAACCACTACGGTACAATTTTCATCTCTTGTATGATCTCTGTAATTCCACCATCTTTTACTTTTCTCGTCCTCTCTCTCTCTCTCTCTCTCTCTCTCTCTCTCTCTCTCTCTCTCTCTCTCTCTCTCTCTCTCTCTCTCTCTCTCTCTCTCTCTCTCTCTCTCTCTCTCTGTCTGTCTGTCTGTCTTTCACAATGCCCTCTTCCTTCCACGCATTCTTTGCTACCACACCCACACTATATCATTAACACAATAACATTTCGAACCCTTTCTACAATCACCCTTCTCCTACTTCTCCTCCTCCTCCTCCTCTTCCAATTATTCTTCATTCTCTTCCTCCTCTGCCACACCCTTGATTCCTCCTCCTCCTCCTCCTACTCCATTTGTTTCATTACGTTACCCCCTCATGATTTTCCACCATTCCTGCCTCACCACGCCCTTTTCTCATCCTCCTCACACTACTACGTCCTTCTCCTCACATACTGACCCCAAACACGCCTTCTCTTCCTCACCCATGCCACCACGCCCTCTCCTTCCCCTCCATTGCCCTAAACACCCCATCTCCTCGACCCACTCCGCTTACCACCACTAACCCGACACTCCTGAAGCAGCCGCCACTAACATCACAGCAGGGGCGGCTTGTGAGTACGGTGGGCAGTGGTACGAGGCTGGGGATACCGTGCCCACCCAGGAACCGTGTTTGGTCTGCACGTGCACGAAGGCGTCGCTGGTGTGTCACTTGAGGGTATGCCCAGCCGTGCCCACCAGTGTGCCAATGGGATGCTACAAACTACAGAAGGCAGGGACGTGTTGCCCTGAGGTGGTCTGCGGTGAGCTCCCCCCTTCTCATCTCTCTCTCTCTCTCTTCCATAATCTTCCTTTACTCTCACTCACTCACTCACTCACGTATTCACTCACTCTCATATCGTTGTTCTCTTTTATTGTTTGTTTCACTTTTTTTCTTCATGTTTCTTTAACTAATTCATCTTATATTTAATCGTCTCTCTCTCTCTCTCTCTCTCTCTCTCTCTCTCTGTGTGTGTGTGTGTGTGTGTGTGTGTGTGTGTGTGTGTGTGTGTGTGTGTGTGTGTGTGTGTGTGTGTTTTCCCTTCCCTCTTCATCTCGCCACGTTTATCCACTCCCTCTAAAACACACCCATCATTTTTTTCCTGTCTGTCATCCTCTTGTAATGTTCCTCCTCCTCGTCCTTGTCCTCCTGCTGCTGCTCCTCCTCCTCCTCCTCCTCCTCCTCCTCCTCCTCCTCCTCCTCCTCTTCACAACCTCAACACAG
>NC_059277.1:6669769-6702269 GCF_017591435.1 Portunus trituberculatus
TACTGAGGAAGAACGAATTAGGTTAAAAGAGACTAAGTGGAGACTGAAATATGCTAAAAAGTAATGAGAGAGCCCGGGAAATGAAGAGATATCGTGAAAAGTAAAGGATATGATGAGTTGGGAGATTTAAAGACCACTGCAGAGGATGTGAGTTATTAAACAAGAGTGAAGTCAAAAGAGGCTGAATGGAGACTGAAACACGCTAGAAAGTAATGAAAAATCCTTGAAACTGAAGAGATATTGCGAAAAGTAAAAGATATGATGCGTTGGGAGAGGTTCAAAGACATTTACAGAGGATATGAGCTACTGAAGAAGGATAACTGAAGCTGAAAGAGGCTGACTGGAGACTGAACAATACTAAAAAACTAACAGAAAAGCCTAGAGAGAGAGACTGGAAAAGGCTGAAAGGTGTTATAAAGTTAAGAAAAAAACTGGGAAAGGGATAGATAAGGCTGATAGAGATTTTAAAAGGCTGGAAGATAATTGAGAAGACGGGGAGAGGCTGGGAAAGGTATGATTAAACTGAGAAAGGCTTGAAAGATGAGAAGGGGAGATGAGAAGAGAGACTGAGAGAGAGACAGTGAGAGAGAAGAGGAGATACTGGGAGAGCCTGGGTGTGATAACATAATTGGGGAAGACAGCGAGAAATTAGTGAGAGGCTGGGAGAGGATGGAGGAGACACAGAGGCTGGAAGAGGCTGGGAAAGGCTGGGAGAGGATTGGAGAGGATGGGAGAGGCTGTGAAAGAGTATAATGACAAGAAATGATGGGAAAACGGATTTGAGAAGAGGTGAGAGGAAACAGTTGCGGGAGAGGGAGAGGTGAAGGGGCAGAGGAGGGGGCGAGAGGTGACTGGGGGGGTGAGAAAGGTGACTGGGAGTGTATGAGGGATGAGTGAGAGGTGAGTAAGAGGTGAGTAAGAGGTAATTGTGTTGTGATGAGATGCTTGCCTGCGATAACATGTAAAATTTGGGAAAAAAAAGGAAGGAAGGATAGAAGAGAGAGAGAGAGAGAGAGAGAGAGAGAGAGAGAGAGAGAGAGAGAGAGAGAGAGAGAGAGAGAGAGAGAGAGAGAGAGAGAGAGTGTGTGTGTGTGTGTGTGTGTGTGTGTGTGTGTGTGTGTGTGTGTGTGTGTGTGTGTTTACAGTCAACACCCTCACACCTTTTCCTTTCTCCCCTTCTGAGGAGCACACACCCTATAGTGACACTTATGGCGAGGGCGGGGCGGGGCGGGGCGGGGAGGATGAGGAGGGCGCCCTGAGTGACTGATCGAACCTCTATATTTAGGAAGGACTTGTTGTGTATGAGTGTCACGTGTGTGTGTGTGTGTGTGTGTGTGTGTGTTGGGTGGGTGTCATTGTTTTCACTTTTATTCTAGTGAACTAACAAAGATGAAGGACTGACTGACTGACTGACTGACTAACTGACTAACTGACTGACTGACTGACTGACTGACTGACTGACTGACTGATTAAACGTACCACAGAGATATATGTCTAAGAACCATATTTATTTTCTTATCACATCACAAATAAACTCATACTCTGCCTTTTCTACTACTACTACTACTACTACTACTACTACTACTACTACTACTACTACTACTACTACTACTACTACTACTACTACTACTACGAAGCAATATCATTAACTCTGTATATCAAATCATTAAAACCATTTTAACCTTTGAGTCTCGAGAATGTGATAAGCTTCAAGAGAAATAACAGCATCTCTCTCTCTCTCTCTCTCTCTCTCTCTCTCTCTCTCTCTCTCTCTCTCTCTCTCTCTCTAATCTGCAAAACCATATCAGGAAAACGCAATTCTGTACACGTTAAAAAAAAAAGTAGAAAAGAAATGAAGGCGAATTTCATATTATACATTCTTCTTTTCTTTCCTCCTCCTCCTCCTCCTCCTCCTCCTCCTCCTTCTTCAAGAACCTAATATCCTTCACATGACCCTCACCCCCCCCCTCAGACCTCGACCTCCGTACCCTCCCTCCCTCCTTAATCTTCCACTCCCTCTCTCTCTTTCTCTCTCCCCTTCATTCACTCGTCTTAACAGGAAAGAAATGAGAGAAATAACTAAATATTTTGGTATTTTCTCATATTTATCTTTATTTGGGTCTGTTTTTTACATTCCTTTTGTCTCTCCTTTTATTTTATTTTATTTCTGTTTATGTCTGTCTGTCTGTTTAACTGTGATTTTGTTTGTTTGTATTTTTGTGTGTTTATGTTTGTTATGCTCTCTCTCTCTCTCTCTCTCTCTCTCTCTCTCTCTCTCTCTCTCTCTCTCAAGCATAACGGAGAGACGACTATTTTTCCTTCTCTCTCTTTCTCTCTCACCTCCCCTTTTTTTTTCTTTCCTATTCTCTTTCACCCTTTCAGTTACGTTCTGCTAACTCCGCTATTCTTCCATTAACACACACACACACACACACACACACACACACACACACACACACACACACACACACACACACACACACACACACAGCTGAGCATAACGGTACACTCTGACCTGCAGGGTACGACCAGGTACGATCCAAAAGCCATGCCTGTACCTTGATGCATCTCTCTCTCTCTCTCTCTCTCTCTCTGGTATTATGTGATATGAATACTAATGACAAGGGAAATTAAAACTACTACTACTACTACTACCACCGCCGCTACTACCACCACCACCAATGATTATAAAGGAACACAAAGGAATGAACAGAAAAAAAGAAGAAGAGAATGATAAGAAATGAAAAGAACAATTAAAAGGTAGATAGAAAAATAAGAGTAAAAAAAAAAAAAAAAGAACAAGACAATGAATATTAATAAAAAAGGAATGAAGAGAAAAAAATGAGAAGAGAATGATAAGAACTGAAAAAAATAAATACATAATAGATAAATAAAAATATAAAACTAAAAAAGATAATAAAAAAGAACAAGACCTCTACCAATAAAGGAACATAAAGGATCAAACACACATAAGAACACAAGAACAGAAAAGAAGTTGCAAGAGGCTGTTATTCCTACACGTGACAGCTCCTGTGTGAACAAAACTAACTAATTCATCCTATTATCCCCCATCCATAAATTTGTCTTCTTTTAACCCCTTCAGTACCACCACATGGTTTTATATTTACTCTGGTTACTATTTGGCGTTTTTCCACAGCTTCAGAAACTTATGTGGGGATTAAAATAGTGGAGACTCTGACCATTAACCCTTTCAGTACCATGCCGCGTTTTCATATTCATTCTGGTTACTATTAGGCGTTTTTATACAGCAACAGAAACTTATGTGGGGATTAAAATAGTGAAGACGCTGGCCATTAATCTTTTTGACCTCCATAGACCATGCCTAATGTCAATAAAATCGTCACATCACACCAAAACTCAAGGTAAAGAATTGCGTCCCAGCACTGAAAGGGTTACAGCTCCCTATTGACTCAGCACTAACAACATGATTACTGAGTCCGTCCCATTCATCAAAACTCTATGAAAGATCCAGTTCCTTCCCATTTTTTCCATAAACCTGAATTTCTCAAGCTTAAACACAACATTTCTGGTTCTATCCTGACTACTGATCCAAGGAACTTTGCTCGTGTCCCCTTTGTTACAACCCTTATACCACTTAAAGACTTCTATCAGCTCCCCTCTTAACCTACGTCTCTCAAAGGAATGCAGATTTAGTAAGCAACAGCCATACTGGTCCTGACGAGGCTGTCTGGAGGAGGAGGAGGAGGAGGAGGAGGAGGAGAGAAGGGGATGGAAGGGATGAACCAGAAAGACGGGCATGCAAACAAATCTCTCAAAAAGCTACCTTGATGGAAAGACCGTGTCAGATGAAAGAGGAGGAGGAGGAGGAGGAGGAGGAGGAGGAGGAGGAGGAGGAGGAGGAGGAGGAGGAGGAGGAGCAGAACAACAACATGAGGAACGGTAACTACATGCAGGACGAGAACGAGTAGGAGGAATACAGATAAGACCATAGACTGAGAGACCACAACAGTGCCTAACATGAGAGAGAGAGAGAGAGAGAGAGAGAGAGAGAGAGAGAGAGAGAGAGAGAGAGAGAGAGAGAGAGAGAGAGAGAGAGAGAGAGAGAGAGAGAAAGAGAAAGAAAAGCGAAAGAAAAGAGAAAGAGAAAGAAAGAGAGGCAGAGAAACAGAGAAACAGAGAGAGCATTCATAAAACTCATAAACACGAATAGAAAACTGAAAATGACAAAAACCTAAGCCTAAACACACACACACACACACACACACACACACACACACACACACACACACACACAATCTCTGTCTCGTCTCACTTTTCTCTGGCAGTCCCTTAAATCGCAGCCCTTCCCTCACCATTAACCAATCAGGGGACTCATCTTCTACCTGGCGGGCTGAGGTAACACGACACTCACCTGAGGACGTTCCGGTACCTGTCCCTTATCCTCTTCCTCCTCCTCCTCCTCCTCCTCCTCCTCCTTCTTCTACTCCTCCTCTTCTTTTTCTCCTACTGTATCCCTCTCTTTTTCTTTAGTCTATCTGTTCTTTTCATCTATAGTTTTCTTCTTATTATTCGTTTCCTTTCTCCTCCTCCTCCTCCTCCTCCTCCTCCTCCTCCTCCTCCTCCACTTTCGCTTCTATCTCTTTTTTCCATCAGTCAGTTACGTCATATCTTTCTGTACTCTGCTTCTTTCGTACCTATCGTCTTCCCCTCCTCCTCCTCCTCCTCCTCTTCCTCCTCCGCCGCCTCCTCCTCCTCCTCCTCACTGTTTTTTTTCCATTAATGGTGTTTCTAACTTTTTAACACGCTACCTGACAATTATTCATCTTCCTTTTCTCGCGGTTTTAGTCCCTTCTCCTCCTCCTCCTCCTCTTCTTCCTACTTCACCATCGTCGCCTCCTCCTCCTCCTCCTCCTCCTCCTCCTTTTCCTCTTCCTCCTCCCCGTCAACCTTCACCTTTGCCTCATAAGGACCAATGCGCCTGTTGCTATTTGCTTTCCTCTTTACATGCCATTTATTCCTTTCTCCTCCTCCTCCTCCTCCTCCTCCTCCTCCTCCCCCTCCTCCTCTTCCTCGTTCTCCTACACATGAGCTACAGAGAACAATAACAAGAGGCGGAGGTAATAAACGAACAACAGAGTATGAACGAGGATGAAATAATCCAGTGATAAAGAGATTTGATAGACAAGTATACGAGTTAAGACATTCACTGTTGTTTGTACGAGGAACACGAAGGAACACAAAGGAAGGGCGAATAGTGATGTGACTGTGAGACTGGAGGAGGAGGAAGAGAAGACACAAAGTCGTAAAAGTGAGAAGAGAGAGACAGTGGAGAGAAGGAAGAGAAGGAGAAGAAGAGGAGAGGAGGAGTGGGTTACGAGGAAGAAGAAAGGGACAGCGGAGGTCCGGGAGGAAAGAAAGGAGGAGGGAGGGATGGAGGGAGAGTGGAGAGAAGGGAGGGTAGGAGGAGAGGGAGAAAGAAATGCATGGGATAGGCACCAGAGAGAGAGAGAGAGAGAGAGAGAGAGAGAGAGAGAGAGAGAGGAGAGGTGTGTACAGGGGTTGTGGCGGTTAACTCTCCCTTTCCTCTCCCTTTCCTCAACTCAAGGCCACGGTCACCTAACACTCTCCGCTCTCTCTCCCTCTCCACCCCCTAAAAATTCAAGGTCTCCCTCCAGCTCAGCAACAGCGGAAAAATAGAAAGAAAAAACGGAAATATAAAAGACAGAGAAAAGAAAATAATATAACAGATAATAATGACACCCATGATGGACAACACACACACACACACACACACACACACACACACACACACACATTATTCCTCTGTTTCTGCTAATTTCTTTTCTATTTGTTGATTTCTCTCTCTCTCTCTCTCTCTCTCTCTCTCTCTCTCTCTCTCTCTCTCTCTCTCTCTCTCTCTCTCAACGTTCTCATTTCCCATCGTTAATAAGTTTTTTTTTTCATTTCAAGCACAAAACTGGAGAGAGAGAGAGAGAGAGAGAGAGAGAGAGAGAGAGAGAGAGAGAGAGAGAGAGAGAGAGAGAATATAACACACACCTCCTCAGTAATAATAAAACACACCTGCGCCTGTAAACACACCTTATTACCCTGCTCAACTTGAAGGCGAGGGTGAAGGCTGTTGGTGGTGGTGGTGGTGGTGGAGGGTCCTGACATTGGGAAACGGAGGGACAGGTTGGTCAGTATTCAGAAACGCTTTGCTCTCTCACCACGACTGTTTTCCAAGGCCACAGGGATAACTAGCGGGGTTTTCAAGAGTGTTTCTCCAGTTAATAATGTAGAAATATTGTCATTCTGCCTCTAGAACCGTAAAAAACACCTAAAAACACGCTGTTCTCTCTCACCAAGACTGTTTTCCAAAGCCACACGGAGAACTAACGGGGTTTTCAAGAGTGTTTCTCCAGTTAATAATGTAGAAGTGTTGTCACTCTGCCTCTAGAACTATAAAAACACCTTAGAAAAAAAAACTCTTATCAATTGAAATAAAGCCATTTGAAATAGTGGAGGTGAAGCGTAGAAGTGTTTGAGAATACGAGCCTTTGGTCAAGTCAAGTAGATGAACGCTGCTTTTCAATATATTCAGTGTTAGTGTTTTTTTTTTTCTCATATTCAAATCTAAACTGCTGATAATGTTGTAAAACCTGTTGATTGAAGGGTGAGTTAATCGAAAGACTTGAAGGTTACTGGGAGGGAGAACGAAAGATGCACTTCCTCACGTTTAAAGACTTGCAATTAAGTGGGTTTTTTTTTTTTTTTTTTAGTTTTATGCTGCCCTTGACCACCCATTCCCTTTTACATATAGAAAACGTGAATTTATAATACAACGCTTTAACACATTATGCAGACGGAATTACTGAAAAAAAAAATGAGAGGGATATGGAAACGAAAGCAACAGATGAGTTTGTATTATAGCGCTCCAAAACCTTCGTAACAGTGAGCGAACACGTGATATACGCTCAGAAACACGGAATTACTGAAAGAACAAAAATAAGAGGAGATGGAAACGAAAGCAGTAGCAGATGAATTTGTAATATAACGCTGCAAGAAGTTTTGTAATAGTGTAATAATGTAATATGACGCTTCGAGAAACTTCCTAACAGTGAGAAAACACATTATGCAATCTCAGAAACATGGAATTACTGGAAGAAAATTAGAGAAGAAATGGAACCAAATGCAGCAAATGAACATACTTTGGAGCAAGACTGTGGGTACTTTGCAGGTGCCTTCCATTACCGTGGGAGAGGTGAGGCTCAGGTCAGGACAAGGACAGGTAGAGCATGAAGAACAGCATAGTAAGACCCGTATTCTGAAACACTTTGCTCTCTCGCTATCACTGCTTTTCAGAGGCTCCAGTTGAAGATACTCGTGTTTTTAAGAGTACTTTTATGATTCTGGTGATGAATTAGCGAGATTTCTAGTTTATTAAAAGAAGAAACTGTCTTGAAAACCCGGCTATTTGTCTGTGGCCTTGGAAAATTGTCGTAGTGAGAGGGGAAGGCGTTTCTGAATACGGAGTTTGTTCTGACCACGCAGGTGTGTATACCCCGAGGCAAATATGAGACTGAGATACATGTTACTGATCTCAGACAGGTGGACAGAGGGAACAAGAGCGGAGGGGGAGGTGGTTTGTGGTTCGGGTGACCTGGAGTGGAAGAACCGTGGAAGAGATGGACGGCTGTAAGGGAAGGAAAGGAGTGGAGAGAGGTGAAGGCAGGGACACGCAGGGGACAGGGAGGAGCAAGGTAGGGTAGGGTTAATCTGAACGGCATCAAAGTAGAGTTTTATGTTACTGATCCCAGTGAACAACTTATTCGTCCCCTTACCTTCCTTCCGGTATTTGAATGTGCATACCTGTGGACACCAGTGGTCACCTGTGCTTTGTGGTGTTTCTGGTGCGTGTCTGTGGGAGAAAGTTAAAAAATACATTCTTTTGTACATTACAGTTTGTTTTTTACTTTAAGTGAAAAGAACATGTTGATTTTTCTTTTCCTGACTTTTGATGGCTCTTCTCAAGTGAAAAACTATGATTACACTTAGATTTCACTCACCACAAAAGAAAACTCACTGCTAAAGGAAAAAAAATACATAAAAGGACGCTTGATTCTCCGTAGCGGTAAAAGAAATGGCTGTCCTACGGTTCCTTCAGCTAAAAATCCTTTAAAATCATCAAGTAAAGGTGTGTCTGTCAGAACCAACGCTTAATTCACCAATTATCTATCTTCACTTTGGTTGTGTGTTGTGAGTCTTTATTATCTTCACATATTCCTCGTCGTGACTTCAGTAGGAAAGAAAGAAAGATAGACACACACACACACATGTACACACCCACATACCAAACACCCACCCCACCCACCGCACACACACACACACACACACACACACACACACACACACGGAACTCCACCAACCCTCCTCTTTCTGAAGTCGTTTTATTTCTTTTATTTCTACTCATTCTATTACTCAACTTATCGTCAACTCCACACACTCTTTCCATCACATTTCATAGCTTTATTTCCCACATCAAACTACCACCATCATAAAAAACACGAATAACCTGCAGGGGGAACTATATACTTTACAACCGTGACCCTCGTAACACCATTAGCCCATTAACCCATTAACACATTTATTGGTCTTGTTAACCCAGCGACCGGTGGATGCCAGGCAGATTAGGAGACGCGCACAGGGGATAAAAAGCTCAACAAAAAACGAATATTGTGAGGGTTAACAAGTAAAGACATTCAGTAGTTTGTTACTTACATGAACACTGGACAAGACAGATGTTCCACCCTCCACCACCTCCACCTCCACCCTCTACCTCTAACTTTACATACAGTACTCTACCGACACGAACAGGCAGATACTCCATCCTCCACCTCCACCCTCACAACACCTTTCATATAGTGTTCTATTAACTAAAACAAAAACAGAACAAGTTGCGAGGGTTAACAAGCATAAAAAAAACATTCAAAGTGACTTGTTACCGACACGAACATGAATAGTTAACAAGGCAGATGCGTCACCCGCCATCCTTCATCTCCTATCTCTATACCTCCACCTTTACAAACAGTACTTCATTAACTACAACAAAAAACAGAACAAGTTGCGAGGGTTAGCAAGTAAAAAACATTCAGTACCTTGTTACCGACATGAACAAGGCAGATATTCCACCCTCCACCTACAGATTTATGACTCCTTTCACGCAGTACTCTACTAGCTACAACAAAAACAGGGCAAGTTGCGAGGGTTAACAAGTAAAAACATTCAAGTGTCTTGTTACCAACACGAACAAGGCACATGTTCCACCTTCCACAGATGATCCATCCTCCATCCTCCACCTCTACCTACACCCTCACAATACCTTCCATACAGTACTCTATTGACTACAACAAAAACAGAACAAGTTGCAAGGGTTAGCAAGTAAAAACATTGAAAGTGCCTTGTTACCGGCTAGAACATTAACAGCTGGTAAGGCAGATGCGCCACTCTCCATCCACCACCTCCATCTCCACCCTCTCATCACCTTTCATACAGTACTCTATTAGCTAACTCAACAAGAGCAGAGGTAAATTTACATACACATTCTTTTGAAAGTACCGGATGTTCCTTGTTTTCTTATCATGATCCTCTTGTACTCTTGTTTATCAAATGACATAAGCAGCGTTTCCTGTACTCTTGTATGTATATCTAATGAGGTAAAGCCAGTGCAATTTACATGCATGAATAAGAAATGTTGGTCGCCTTCATGTGTGTTAAGAAATAATAGTGTATTGGTATTTATTGCGTATACAAATGGAGATGGTTTAGCATTTTCTCAAATAAACAAATGTACAGAAAGAAAAAGTGAAAATTATTAACAAAACAAATACTCTTCTGAATATTTTTTTTTTTTTCTTATCAGTTAAAACATACACTTATATTTTCTTCCTCCCTTTACCTCCGAAGAATAATTAACCCCTTGAGTACCATGACGCATTTTCATATTCATTCTGCTTACTATTTGGTGATTTGATACAGCTTCAGAAACTTATGTGGGGGATTAAAATAGTGAAGACTGTGGCCATTAATCTTCTGACCTCCATAAACCCTTCCTTATGTCAATGAAATTATCTAATCGTACACAAATCTCAAGGTAAAAATGTGCCCCATGTATTGAACAAGTTAATCAATCAATCAATCAATCAATAAAACAACCCACCTATTTATCTATCTATCCTAATATATCTATCCATCTATCCACCCATTCCTAAGAAGAATAATTAATCCATTTATCAATCAGTCAATCAATAAAACAATCAATCTATACAGCTATCCATCTATCCATCTTGCCATTCCTCCGAAGAATACTCAATCAAACAACTAATCTATTTACCTGTCAATCAGTCTTGTCATTCCTAACAATGCATTATGTTTTCCCATTACAGACAGTTACGAGTAGAGAGTAAAACAACCAGTCGATTTACTACCTCAGAAAGAGTGAAAGTAACGATAGAGTAAAACGAATAGTACCACGTGAAAGAGCGGGTGGAGAATAGGCTGCATGCAAATTTTCAGCAAGATAGGTTCAGAACTTTTCGTACAGACTTAGATAATTACGTAAGAATTACCTATTTATCTATCTATCAATCCTGCCATTGCTAACACTACGCTCTTTTCTCCCATTACAGACGGTGAGTTAGAGAGTAATAAGTTATACACGAAGGAGGCGGTGGCGGGGCTGGCGGCGGCGGAGCTGAGGCGGCAACATGTGGAGATCCAGTCTGCCATGGAGGACGCTGTGGCGGCGGCGGCAGCGGTGGAAGGAACACGACGCAGGTGGAATGAACGGAATGAGTACACCACCTCCACCACCACCTCCACCACTACCTCCACCACTACCACCTCCCCTCAAACCCACGTCCTTAGTTTCCAGGGTGAGCGTCCCCTCCACTCCCCACCACAAACACACATGGCACGAACATATTCATCGTATCATTGCATCATGTTCCCTGCCATTATCTGCCTCCTCATTGCCATTACTCAGAAGGTTACAAGCATTAAGTCTTTATCAGTCGTGCTTGCAACCATTTCCACTGTCGCTGCCTCTCAAGTAATTGCCTGTAATTCACCATACCCAGTTCCCTTGACACAGAATTATACGTCATTATACATTTACCTCACCAGTAGTCATTGCATCAAGATAATCTACAGCTGAGTGGTTGAAACTGTCCTATCTTTGGTCAGAGAGGAAATGTAAGCTAAACACTATACTCCTCCGTATTTGTACGAGTGTATTTAAAGGACCAAAGTAAAAACGATTTGCTTACATCCCTTGAGCAACCAGTAAGACGATGTTAATTATTGATGCTAGCTATACACAAAAAAAACAAAACAGTAACAAAATCAATTAAGCCATTTTCCTGATATGTTTTCCCTGTAAACATATCAGTCAGTCATTTAACATACGTAGCTATGAAGAAATGTCCAGCTATCTAGGAAAACCCGGAAGTTACAGTGTGAGTGTCCCAGAGTAAGGAGCATCGCTCACCACACTCGCAGAGGCCAGTCAGACGGGAAGAACAGTGAGAAGTCAGAAGGCCACACCCCAGTAACAAATCTGCACGCTAGACTTGCTCCGCCTTTTGAAATATAGTTTGTCTTACGGTAACTGTAATCGAGACAATTTTCGTTATCTCACTATACACATTTTCACTATATTCTATTTTCCCGCGTGATTGAGAAACAGGCCAAGGGTTAGAAAAAAAATTGAAAAAAGCTTGTTCAAATTGTTGCTCTCCGAAAATATAAAATTATACACTAGATCAGACACGAGAAAAAAAAAAAAATAAATATTTTTTTTTGAAATCTTGCCCCGTTAGATTGTAGAGGCGAATCATCACAGCTGTCACTGTAACCAAGCCTTCATCACCACAGGCATCACCATTAACAACACTATCATTAGGTATTGTGCTGACTAACTATTGTAACCATAACTTAATAATGCAGTCACTCAGTAATATGGTCACACTTATTAATCCCTTCAGTACTACAACGCATTTCTACCATAAATTGTTGGTGTGATTAGATGATTTTACTGACATTAGGAAGGGTCTATGGAGGTCAGAAGATTAATGTCCACAGTCTTCACTATTTCAGTCCCTCAAATAAGTTTCTGAAGCTGCACAGAATCATCAAATAGTGAGCGAAATAAATATGAAACCGCGTCCTGGTACTGAAGAGGTTAATAGCACCAACAAAAACCACTAATTCTAAAAAAAAAAAAAAAAAAAAAAAGAAATAGCTGGAATATTTATAATGAATTTTTGTGTTCTAATCTACTCACGAAGACTCACCATCACTTAACACATTATAGACATCGCCACCACTATCACTACCACCACCACCATTCACTGGCACCATTAACACCACACCATTAACAGAGTACAATATTTACTACCCCACCATAACCACAGCTTCCCTTACACCACCACTACACCCTCCTCAGACACTAAACGAATAAATTAATCAAGAAATTCACGAGATAAGACAAAAAAAAAGAAGTATTAACACACCACTAAAACACCACAAGACCACCACCACCACCACCACAACAACAACAACAACAACAACAACAACAACACTACACCCTCCTCAGACACTAAACGAATAAATAAATAACGAAATACACGATAAAACAAAAAATAGGCATTAACACCACTAAAACAGCACACGACCACCACCACCACCACCACCACCACCTCCACCACCACCACCACCCTACATCCTCCTCCTACACCACACGAGTAAATAAATCAAGAAATACATGAGATAAAACGAAAAAGAGCCATTAACATCACTAAAATACCACAAGACCACCACCACCACCACCACCACCACCACTACCACACCACAAACACCATCAGTCTGAACGAATAAATAAAGAAACAAATACACGAGATAAAACAAAAAGGAGGCACTAATACACCACTAAAACACCACACCACCACCACCACCACCACCACCACCACCACCACCACCACCACCATCACCATCAGATAATCGATTACCATACAACACCACACCATAAAACCCTAGAACCACACACACTAACACACGGGGACTGGCAACTAAGTGGACCTTTTTCTTTTTTTCGTTTTATGTTGCCCTTGGCCAGTTTTCCCTTCTTACATAAAAAATAACACACACAACACACCAACACAAAGCAACACCACAAACACCACCCCTGCAACACCTCCCCCACACCACAACCCCAAGCTCACCACCAGCACTGGCAGCCCAACCATGTGTGTATGTATGGTGTCACGACCAGGCTGTGTGGAGGACGGGGCAGTCTTTGCTGAGGGTTCCGCAATGCTTTCCCCGGACGAATGTTCCTACTGTTTCTGCATCCATGGGCAGCGGCAGTGTGTGGCTCCTAAATGCCTGCTGCCTGTAGAGGGTTGCCGCCCACGCTATCGCACCTTCTCCTGCTGCCCCTCCTTCTATGATTGTTGTGAGTAGGAGGAAGAGGAAGAGAAAGAGGAGGAGGAGGAGGAGGAGAAAGGGGCGAATTAAGGAAGAGTTTGAGAGAGTAATGATGATTTCAGACCACCGTGGTACAGTGGAACCACGCTCGCTTTGGGGTCTGAGGGGTCTCCAAGCGCAGGGGTTCGAATCCTGGCCATGGTCGGAGTGTAGGTTGGGCTTCCTCACTCGGGGTAACGGTTCCCCAGCGAGCGGGCTTTCAGACAGGAGGTACCCCAAAAGTAGCTCCTTTAGCCCATAAATTCCCGTGAAAAGCCCGCGTTATTAAAAAAAAAAAAAAAGCAATGATGGTTTGGAAAGGTGTGTTTATATTTAGTCATACGATTTTGTGATCTGCAACACCCGGAAGAAACAAGGAAGGGAGAAAAGGAAAGGATAAACAGAGGATGAAAGGGATAACTGCAAAGCATGTATTTTTTCCTATTTATTTATAGTCTAGCATCGGAGGAGGAGAGAAGAGAAAAAAAAACATTGATTCGCAAAAAAAAGAAGGGTTGTTTTTGCTCTCTCTCTCTCTCTCTCTCTCTCTCTCTCTCTCTCTCTCTCTCTCTCTCTCTCTCTCTCTCTCCACAGTCCTTCCCAGTCCTATCAACACATCCACTTCTGGAATTTCCACACCCTCCACTGTTATTTCCACACCCTCTTCTGCTACCTCCACACACCTTACTGGTATTTCCATCTCCTCACCCACACCTCCATATCCACATCTTTCTTTTTGGTCCGCATTCAGAAACGCTTTGCTCTTTCACCATGACTATTTTTCAAGGTCATCGAAACGATTAACCGGGTTTTCAAGAGTGTTTCTCCAGTTAATAATGAAGAAATCTTGTCACTCTACCTCTCGAAACGTAAAAACACATTAAAAAACTCGTGTAGATTTAAATAAAGCCTTTTGAAATAGTGGAGATGAGGCGCAGAACGAGCCTTACACTCCTCTCCCCGTCCCCCAGTCCCAAGGTACCCCCCACCCCTCCCCTTCCTCGATATCCCAGAAGTACACCGCTGCATTGTTCCCGCTCACTTCCCCGCTAAGTCCCACACCGCCACTTACATACTTCCATTCTTACAACATGTGCCATTGAAAAAAATACAAAAAATAAAAGGAAATTCGAGCGTGTTAGCTTTTGTGTATACTGTCTCTCTCTCTCTGTCTGTCTATTTATTTGTCCGTCTGTGTGTTTGTCTCGTTACATTGTCATTTATGCATATACATGGTTCAGATATTCATTGGTAAAAATATGAGAGAGAGAGAGAGAGAGAGAGAGAGAGAGAGAGAGAGAGAGAGAGAGAGAGAGAGAGAGAGAGAGAAACAAAAAGCAGATTAGCAAATAGATGAGATGATGCAGGACACGTACAAAACAGGTAATGAAGAGAAAAAAAACATAGCAAGAATGTTATGAATTATTTTATGATCGCCCACCAAAAACAAAATAATAGAAGACAATGATAGAGTGTGTGTGTGTGTGTGTGTGTGTGTGTGTGTGTGTGTGTGTGTGTGTGTGTGTGTGTGTGTGTGTGTGTGTGTGTGTTCATGCGCACAACAAACTTCTACATACCTCTTACGCACATATCAACCCACACACACACACACACACTTCCCCGCTCTAGTAATCCCACCAAGGGCTCCTTACCAAAGACTTGCACTATAGCACGTGACCGCTACTTACCACCTCTCCCCCTCCCCAGCCCTCTCTCTCTCTCTCTCTCTCTCAACATTCAGCTCACGTCCCTCTCCCCGCTACTCGAGCTCTCGCCCATACGATCCCTCCCGCTGCTCGTGTTCATACTGTGGATCGTGATGTGTTCTTGTGTTGGTCTATTCTTAGTCTCCTAACAGTGCCACTTCTCAGATTTACCGCTACTTCCCAAATGTCCCTACTCGTCCTGCTACTGTCTTACGTTCCTATTCTATTACACTTCCACGTCGCACTTCCACGATTTCAAAAGATTTTAGTTAAAGGTATACATGTTTTTCAGGGTGTTTTAATGGTTATAGTGACTAATTGACGTGATTTCTGTGTTATTAAGAGGAAATATATGCTCTTCAGAACCCGACCAGACATCTCTATGGCCTTAGAAAATAGTCGTGGTGAGGGCGTCAACAGTTTCTGAATGCGATCCTTTGTGTTAGTGTTGGTGTTAGTGTTCATCAGGAGTTTTTTTTTTTTTTTTTTTTTGTACTTTTTAGAAATCTTAAGATATCCAACATTCAGGTGAGTAAAGGTATGTATTATTATCAAGGTAATGACTTAGCTCACTCTCACGTGATGTTTAATGATTAAATTTTCAGGTAAACAGGTGAGTAACAGGAATCTTTACACTAATAAGAAATTATCTGAACAATGAGGCATGTTTTTAAAGTTATAAGTGCTTCTAGGTGCGTTTTAAGTGTGTTAAGAATAGACATGATAATAATGTAATGTAAAAAAATCATTAAGCCTTGCGGTACTATGACGCGCTTTCATATTAATTAGGGTTACTATTTGGTGATTTTATACAGCTTCAGAAATTTATGTGGGGATTAAAATGGAGAAGACTCTTGCCATTAATCTTCTGAGTTCTGACCTCAATACTCTGTCCATAATGCAAATAAAATCGTCTAATCACATCCAAAATTCAGGGTAAAAAATGTGTCCCAGTACTGAAAGGATTAAGGTGAAGCTATCCTAAAGTAAACAAATGCCATACTGAAAATATATCATAACGGAAACCTACAAGAAATTACGTTACAGAACACACGGAAAGTGATGATATACATGAAAAGAAAAAGAAATGACACAAATCACACGGCAAAGCTTAACCTGTTTAATATTTACAGACGGCTCCTCCTCCACCACCACAACCACCACCATAGCCCCTGCCGACCTCCCCGCCGCTCCTCCTGCCGCGCCCCTAGCTGGTGTCCCTGCCCCCAAGACACTGACAGGTAAACAATAGTGTTGTTGTTGTTGTTGTTGTTAAGCGTACAGAAAGTCAAGGATTCCGATGTTGAAACGTGATATGAGAGAGAGAGAGAGAGAGAGAGAGAGAGAGAGAGAGAGAGAGAGAGAAACCTTGGACCATCCATACGACCTAACACGCGCCTTGGTGTAGGGAGAGAGAGAGAGAGAGAGAGAGAGAGAGAGAGAGAGAGAGAGAGAGAGAGAGAGAGAGAGTCGCGGGAGGAAAGGAAAAAAGAAAAAAAGAAACCCGAGAAGTGAAAAAAAAAGAAAAAAAGAAACAATAGGAATAAAAATAAGATTAAGAATAACAATAAAGACAATGATTATGAGAAAAAGAAAAACGAAGAAGAAGAATGAAAACAATAGAAAGGGAGAAGAGAGAGAATTACTATACAAATACGAATAAAATAGAAAATACGCAATCTCATTCTCTCTCTCTCTCTCTCTCTCTCTCTCTCTCTCTCTTAAAATACCTAGATAGAACGAGTTTTCAGTGTTTCACAAGACGTGCGATACGGGGAGGAGAAAATACGGAAAATATGAGAGAGAGAGAGAGAGAGAGAGAGAGAGAGAGAGAGAGAGAGAGAGAGAGAGAGAGAGAGAGAGAGAGAGAGAGAGGTCTTCACACACACACACACACACACACACTCAGGGAAGGAAATTTCAATGAATGGTCTTCATACGACGAACACACACACACACACACACACACACACACATACACACGCACACTTACGTACTTACATGTGTGTGCGTGAAGGTCATTCGTAAGTAACGGTCCACGAGAAGTGTGTGTGTGTGTGTGTGTGTGTGTGTGTGTGTGTGTGTGTGTGTGTGTGTGTGTGTGTGTGTGTGTGTGTGTAAGTGAAAAATAAATATCTAACGCGAGGCACAAGGCAAACAGACAAACACAAAAAAATAAATGCACTCCTTATTCCTTTTGACCAACCACCACTACCACTACCACCACCATTATTACTACTACTACAAACGATAAAGAATCACCCTTTATATGATTAGCTTTTAGTTAAAATTGGAATAACAATCTCTCTCTCACTCTCTCTCGTACAATACATTGAGACATGAGCACACTGCCCGAGGAAACTATATACCTATTTCTTCCTCCTTCTCCTCCTCCTCCTCCTCCTCCTCTTGTTCTCCCCTGCCCCTTCTCCTATTCTTGAAATAATGTCAACACGTACTCTATATGTACACACAAAAAAAGTGAAAATTGTAAAAAGAAAAATCAATAGTGTGTGTGTGTGTGTGTGTGTGTGTGTGTGTGTGTGTGTGTGTGTGTGTGTGTGTGTACGCAACCCCGCCTTTCCCTAAAGCAGCAAAACACAACATAAACGTGGCGCCATTTCAGCCTAAAGCGTAAACATGACCTCGAGAGAGAGAGAGAGAGAGAGAGAGAGAGAGAGAGAGAGAGAGAGAGAGAGAGAGAGAGAGAAAAATTATATTAAAAGTAAAGAACAGAATAGTTGTCATTGAAAAAGAGGGGATAGTTGTCTGAAAGGTTGTGTCGAGTTGATAGCTGGATGAATTTAGTTTGTGAGGCATCGAACAATATTAAATTAGCTTTGCCAGAATCAGAAACTAGAGAAATCAGAAGTGAGGTAGTCTGTGGCTTCCCTGCGTGATGTATTTACTTCCTGAAAAGGGTTGGTCGTCTATGAACAGATGTTGAAAGGTGCAACGTGGTATCAGTAATAATAATGACCATAATAATAATGATAATAATGACAACCCCTTCCTTCATTACAGAGGAGGATGATGCACTCACCTTGTCGGCACCCATCCAGCAGGTAAGACCCAATGTAGGCAAACAGTTTTGGGTTGGCAGGCTGGGATGAAGGTTGTTGGCGCTATCCACGAAGTGTTAGGAGTAAATCGCATAATTGGGTGTTGTTCCCCACTTCGGTCCCCTTTACATCTGGTTCCCCATAATTTTCTTCTCATGGATTCCTTCTTCTTGTGAGGGAAGACGCTCCATCCTCTCACATTTTCATCTTTTTTTCCTCGAAGGAGAGGTAGGCTACAATATCAGCGACGACACATACGTTGATTGGCATGGTGGAATCACTGGAATCAAATCAGGTCAGATGTAAGCCACTGCTGGTGCAAGAGGTCACCGTGTTGTTATAGTTTGCTATTTTTCGCTTTCAACCACGGTTCGGCTACTGGTTTCGATGACAAGATTTCGGCTGCCTAGCTACTATTGAATAAAAGACGATAGTGAGTAGATTTGGGTTAGTGTGCCAAATGAAACATATTCGTTACTGGTAATCGTGGGAACTATAAAACAAATAAGTGTGCGTTCAGACGCCTGTAAGATGCATGAATAGCGTTTGACTATAATCACCCTCACACACCAGAACAACCACTTACACATCAGTACAGCCTATGGTTAAAATATAGTCACATTCTTGCAGATAATTAATATCAACTCGACATTTAATTACTTAAGTCATTGCCCCCAAGTATTCCACAACCCAATATTCAATTTGCTGGCGACCATCGACAACTACAACTTAGTGGACGATCTTATTAACGAACCTGTCACACTCCGACCGCAAAGGCGATGAATTGAGACACGGATAAGAAGAGGTGGAAAAAAGATGACCTACACGAGGGAATAGAAAGCGAAGTATACCTAATACTAAAAACTACTTTACAACTTAATAACAAAAAATAAATGCAAGAAAAAGCTTAACATTTAGTGTCGTGAAGGAAAATGATGTAGAAAGTGCTATAAGAGAAAAAAAATCTGGCCCCAGCAAAGGTATGTAGTACGTGTATAGTACGTACAGTATGGTGCCCATGGTACAATAACTTTTTGATTGATGATGCCGCCCTGTGTACGTGAGAGACCAGAACAGGGCAGGGTAGGGCAGGGCAGGGTGCCCCACACAGCCCCCGCTGGCACCCTACCGCTGCCAATTAAGCCATGCATCATGGAAGTGCACAATATGTTACACAATGCGAGAGTTAAGACCGCAGGAGGAATTGGAGATGGAAAGATGGAAGGATGGAATGAAGAAACAAGGAGGGTTAACACACCAATTATCATACCTACATAAAGACACCGTTTAAATGGCTTCCTCACACACACACACACACACACACCAGTTGACTGACCACAGCACTACAACCCCAACCACACTACCACCACCCCCACCACACAACCATTACCATGCTATACCATACCTCATCACTACCACCACAGTACCATCCCCAGAGACCACCACCATCACCAAGCAACCACATACATACTACACAAATTACATAAGCCTATTGACCACAACCACTACCATTATTATTATTATTATTATTATTATTATTATTATTACACACACACACACGGCAATCCTAGCGCCCCGACCTGCCAACCCCCACCAGTCCCACCCCCCTTCACCCTAAGACCAAGTGATTTAGGGCGTTTTTCGGAAGTTTGGCAGGTGTTTGCAGGTGCTTTAAGGTCCTGCTGTGTTGCAGTAAGTGAAGGAGGTGAAGGTGGAGGGATAGTGAAGAATGTGAGAGGGAAGGGAGGAGAGATGGAGGTGGTGAAATGGGTGAAAAAACTACTTCGGCTCTACATTTTTTTTTTTTTTCGTTTATTATTGGAGTTTACATTGTTTTTGTATTTCATTTACTGATACGAATGTAAATCAAGTTACTATCCTTAATAAGATCGTGTTTAGCAATGTTTTTTTTTTCTCTCTCTCTGTCTCTCTCGTACAAATAACACTTTCAGCATTCTACAATTTAAACTTTTTTTTATTATCACGCCTAGGACTGTTTTGATGTTTGATATACGACGTAAAAAATATGAAAACACGACCCAAATAACAATATTCCGTATAATTTAGTCTAAGTATTCGTATTTTCAAATTTTGAAAAAAATTAACGATGCCATAATAGAAAACAAAAATCTTTACACGACAATGAATCCGTTTTCTTTATATGGCTGGAAAGCAAAAATTTTTCGTATTCAGAAAATGTAATATAATGTAGTGTGGCTGTAATTTCCTTCTCAACATGATGATGTGTTAGTGGCGCCGTTATTTTGAAATAGACCTTTCGTTGAACATCGTTTTATAAACAAACAACTTGGTAACGATATTATATTTTGATTTTTAGTTAAAGTATTTGTTACGTCTAAAAATGTAGTGCATTTCAGTCTGGACGCCTTTTTTCTTCTGGCGATTTTTTAAATGAATTACGTACGCAAACAATGGGCCACAGGAGCACCTCAGCCATGCCTTCACCCCCAGGTCACTCCACCAATGTTTTCCTGTACTCCCTTGTGTTTCCAGACCCAAAGAATAAAACAAAGCCAGAATCAACAACCAAAACAGATAAGTAGCCCATTAGTGTGTTAAATAAGGCAATAGTTATGTATACCTCCATTCAGACCGCCTGGCGCCCACCATTACGTGGACCAAGACCCTGCCCCATCAAACCCTATACTTCGTGTCAACTCACCAACATTTCTTTAAATTATTAGTGCTTTCCAGGCGTTTCCTGCTATTTCCCACCTGAAATGCCTAAAGTGTAGTGATAGAAGGAAAAATAGGGAATGGAAGTATGAAGGAGTGTAGGTACCAGCAGCATCAGTAGTATTATCATCATTGTGTATAATTCACCTCAGTCGTCTACTGGTCACCCAGCCAGTCTTCCCCATTACGGAGCGAGCTCAGAGCTCATAGACCGATCTTCGGGTAGGACTGAGACCACAACACACAACACACACCGGGAAAGTGAGGCCACAACCCCTCGAGTTACATCCCATACCTATTTCCTGCTAGGTGAACAGGGGCCACACATTAAGAGGCTTGCCCATTTGCCTCGCCGCTTCCAGCAGTGTGTGTGTGTGTTTGTGTGTGTGTGAGTGCGTGTGTGTTATATGACCAAGGAAGAGGCCATCATCACTCTGTGGTGTCTTCCTAGAAGTGAGCTGTGCCTTGAGGGGCCCTAAATACAGTGAATGGCTGACACTGGCAGCTGGTGGCTGTCACTGTCAGGCCAGTGGTGGTGTTCAAGCCCCGGACAGACCACCTCACCATGTATGGTGCACTTACCATTCACATTCTCTGTTAACCTTTCAACCGGGAGTGATATTTCTGCTACACCTTTATACTGATTTTTGTTTATGTAAGTTGGGAAAGCTGGCCAAGGGCAACATCGAGAGATATAAAAAAAAAGTATTCACTTAGTTGTTAGTCCCATTATAAGGTCTTGTATGGAGTTGATGCTCCCAGCCTTGCCTTCCTCGCAAGATTCACCCTACGTTGTGCACCAATTTTTTCTCTTTAACCTACATTGATATGGGCATCAGTTTGGATTATTGTTTGCTTGTTTGTGGCCTTGTGGCCTTGTTACTGCAATAAAAGTAGTTTTTTTTTTTTTTTTTATGAATTACATGTTTTCCAGTATTATATCAAGTGTTAGTGAATATGTCCAGAATTTTGATAGTTAATGTATGGCAACCCCAATATCAACCTCACCATCACCACTGCTTCTCTATTACTACATGCCACCAATACTTAATGAGTCCCTTCCCAGAACACTATGGAACTAAACCCATCATCTATTCATTTCTATCAACCTCACCATCATCACCACTGCTTTTCTGCTACCATGTGCTGGCAATACTCAATAAATTTCTTGCCCTAGAATCCCATGGAAGCCCCAAGGGAAGAATTTGAGAGGAGAACTGGCAGGGTGCTAAATATTGAAGAGGATGTTGACCCCAGTGCTGGAAAGGAAGGAGAAGAGGTAGGTTTTGTAGTAATGGGTTGCCTGCTTGTATGATAATATTTTGCTGTTTATGTTGATTATTTATTTCCTTGTGTTGTAAATTAATTATTCAGTTAGTATTTGAATATGAGAGAGAGAGAGAGAGAGAGAGAGAGAGAGAGAGAGAGAGAGAGAGAGAGAGAGAGAGAGAGAGAGAGAGAGAGAGAGAACCATTTCCCCATCCACACTAAGACAAACATGTGTGGGTGGCCTGCTGCTAACCATCCAGACAACATTATCTTCCAGCTCAGCTTTACAAATCACCATCCAGGCAGTCAACCAGCCATGTAATGCCCCAACCCACTGTAACTGTAACCTTTAGCTAATCCATCATCAACAGCCAGCTAATCTAACCCTTATTGACACCAACCAGTCTGATCCTGATGCTGTTCCTGAAGAAGTCACAGAAAGCACAGAACCTTCAATAGATGTAGAGGTGGAGACTGAACCAACAGGACCCACATCAACGAGAAAACCACCAACACGCCTTCGCCCAATGTCACGTCCTTCTCTTGCTGAAATAGCCAAGCGGCGTCAAGAATCGAGGTTCAAGGCAAGGGATCGTCTCCCCTCATCTCCCCCCAGTCCCAGGATTCGGATCTCACACCCCAGCAGACCTCAGAATAGGGAGAGAACAACCCAGCCAAGTTCTCTGCCTCTAAGTTTCCGCTACAAAACCCGTGAGCACTCCAGGTATGGTGTTAGTGCTACCACGCCTGAACTGGCTTCCACCACAGCCACACCTGAACTGTCCTCCACCACAGCTATACCGGAAGCATCTTCTAACACCACCACCACCAACACCACCACTACTACCCCTGAAACACACGAAGATCCACTGGAGTTACATTTCAAACCCAAAAGACCCACAAAACTACACCGTTTCACCAGGGAACCAAGCAGCACCAGCACTACTACCACACCAGCCACACCCACCATGATTACCACACAGGGAAGCTTCAGAGTCAGTAGCTTCCTTGCCACCACACCCACCACCACACAAGAACCAGGTGATGCCTCCTCCACCAGAACTACAGAAGCACCAAAGAGGCCAGTGAAGGACAACAAACTGAGGTGGAACAAATTCAGATTTCACTCCACCATATCAGCATCGAACCGTCCTTCAAGGTTTGAAAGACGCCCACCTACAGGCTTCACCGACGCCACTACCAGTACAACCCCTGAAGAAGCTCCCTCTGAGGTATATCATAGAAGAGATTTGAGAGATATATGCAAAAAGAGGGACATACAGCACCATTTGGTCACATCTTAACACCTGGCACCACATATCACTAACTCCACCTGCGGCATGCTTATGTGGGGAGCCTGATGGTGAGGGAGCTACGTCTGATGAAGGAGGTCCTGGTGTGCTATGCAAGCTATGCGTGCTATGCTTGGGGCTTCACATGCACATGTCTAATAATAAATGCATAACTCATTAATCTAAATCTACCCAACTTCACTTTCTTGAAGAGACTAAAGTACAAAGAGTATGTACATAATCAACAAACTACAAACTTAATGATCCGACAACAACAGGATCGCGTGACACTTTGTGCCAGACAAATGACTTGACTCTTATCCATCACGGGGTACATGTTTGTAATGTTTCCTTCAGCATCTGATGAAGGGCAAGAAGGAACAAGTATATCCTTCCAAATACAAAGCAAGGTTACAGTAATGACCTACTGAATGACAGTGATTCTTTCTGACAATATACTATCACAGAAAAAAACACACGACAAGAAAAATGCCAGATGTAGAATGAGACAATGATAAGACAATTCCATATGACTTTCAACATAATCTGAACAACCAGACAAATTGGGACAAGGATGACAATATGGAATATTCTGAAAACCACAGTGACTGCCACAGACTGACTCCCAAGTTCCTTACTTAGAAAAGTGGTAATAAAATGGAAATTTGGAAATTAATAGTGTTAACGGATAATTCATCTAACACCTCCTTTATCTTCCTGCACTTTTCTGGTTAATCTTGGTTTGTCCTGATGGTCTGGTGACATCATATGATTCTGTGTGTGTGTGTGTGTGTGTGTGTGTGTGTGTGTGTGTGTGTGTGTGTGTGTGTGTGTGTGTGTGTGTGTGTGTGTGTGTGTGTGTGTGTGCGTGCTCTTGTCCGTCACCTCTTCATCTCTCCTGCATGCACACACATAACTATGTTTATATGTATAAATGTATGCATGTACACATACAAAATTATCTTTAAGGAAATAAGGACTCAATATCCTACATAAAAAACACATAAAACTATAATGTAAAGTACTATTCCTTACTATTTCATCATCATTGTTTTCCTTCTCTTTAATCATTAATCACTACACTATTGTAGCACACACACACACACTTACTGACTCAAACACACACACACACACACACACACACATTTTTTTATTACCCTCTAACACTATCAATTCTTCAGGTGACAAACGAACGCAAGATTGACATTGCAACATTACTTCGAGAGGCCGGTATACAAGAGATCTCTCCCCGTCCCCGCCCTCGCCCCCGCCTTCCCCTCCTGGAACGCCCTACGGTGCCTCGCCAGGGAATTGGGTTGATTCCCTCGGTTGGCGAAAGTGTGAGAAACGAACGGCAGACTAAGGACAAGACCAAAGACAAGATCACCACGCAGGAGGGACAGGAGGAGGGCTTCACTGACACCCTCCCTGAAGACACCACCATCTTGCCACTGGAGGAAGGGGCTGATGAGGAAACAGCTGTAGATGAAGTGGTGACTACTCAAAACTTCCCAGAGGAGACCGAGACTGTACTTCTGGAGGAGGAGGAAGCAACCACTGTGCTGTTCCCTGTGGTTCCTGAAACAACTCTTAAACCAAAGGAATCATCTCCAGTGACCACCACTACTACCAGTTCTACAACCACCACCACCACCACCACCACCACAGAAAATCCCGCACCACAGCCACCTGCCAAATCACCTGCCACACCTTCAGACGATCCCCTGCCAACTCTCCCACCCGTGGAAGATCCCTCATCGGTGCCCTTGGAGGCTGACATAGTGGACATTGAGTACCTGGAGACTGAACCTGAACTACCTGTGTACGACATCACCGTAGGTACCTCGGTGATGACAGCCGGCCACAGCCAACATTCCCCTGTGGGAGTTGGCCAAGTCATCCCTGTGGATCTGAAGCCAGAGGACTTTGTGCGACGTACTGAGGCAAAGAAACCTGCAGCACCTTCAGAAACACAACAAAGCGATACAGAAAGCGATGCCAAGAGAAACACAACAAAGACCTTGGAGACTTTCCTTCCTGGTGACGCTGTGCAGCCAGACCAAACCAAACCTGAAGGAGACGCTGATACAAAGACCACCGAGGAAGAGACCACAGTGCCGGAGACCACTGTGCCTGATGAGACCTTACCAGTTGAACATAGAGTTGTAGAAGATAAGACTGAACTTAACACTACTCAGGACCTGGACACTGTGGACAAGCCCTCCACGACTCCCTCACCAGCTTCCTCCTTCCTAGGCGCTTTCCTGAACATCTTCACCCGCCCAGACAGGCCCAAAACTGAGAGGCCCAACAGACTGCCTCCACGCACCAGACCAGAAAACTTCAGACCTGAGAGACCTGGCCGTCCTGACAGACCAGGGAGACCAGGAAGCAGACCAAGACCTGGTGGCAATCGAAGACCAGGAGGCAGACCAAGACCCGGACTTAGACCATTCAGACCATCACTCAGACCAGATGAGCAGGACCAACCAACAGATGAAGAGGAAGGACCAGAATCTGAAGTCAGACCATTCAGACCACCTCAGCAGCCAACACTGGAAGCACCAAAGCAGCCCACACTAGAGGCACTGGTACCAAATGAAGCTGAACCAAAAGAAGGATCAGACTTGTTAAATCCTGAAAATGCAGAAGAGCCTAAACCAGATGAACCAACACTGGAAGACTCTAAACCTGACCAGGACAGACCAAACCAGACTAAACCAGAGGAAAAAGAACCAAATGAAGCAGGAATGGAGGGACAACTAGGGCCAGAGAAAGAAGACCCAGACCAGCCTGAAGTTCCAGACCGTCCAAGACCCTTCCGCCCCAGACCACCGCTGCGCCATCCGTTCAGGACACGCCCCAGACCCACAGGCAGACCAGAATTCATCCCACCACGCTTCCGGTTCACATCTCCATCACCACCTGAGGGTGAGGAGGTACTGGAGAAGGTGGAGAATAAGGAAACAGAGATAGCTATTGAAGAAGAAATGGACAAACCTATTTCTGAGTTCCGACCTTCATTACCTCCACCCACTTCACCACCACCACCTCCACCACCACCACCACCGCCACCCTCATCCCCATCACCAGAAGAGGAACCCAAGGAGCCCATCTCAAGACCACCACTGTTCATACCTCCGCCTTCAAGAACAGAAGCTCCGTCACTGAGTCCTATCATACCAACATTCCTTCATGGTGCAGAAAAGGAGACAAAATTACCAGGTATTGCTCCCATTGCCCTCTTCGACCTGCCAGATCCAATCCATACCCCCACCAGGCGGCCATTCATCCCTCCACAGCCACGCCCACAGCAGCCTTCTACCATAGAGGGTCTGCCATCAGAGCCTGTTCTGGAAGGAGGGTTCTCAGGGATACAAGACGAAGGGGATAGAGTGCAACCAACCTTTGAACTAACTGATGACTATGACAATGAAGGAGAACCGACCCTGCCGCCATCTCTTCCTAACCTCAAGTAAGTAGTAGTAGTAGTAGTAAGTACTAAGTAGTAGTAGTAGTAGCAGTAGCAGTAGCAGCAGCAGTAGTAGTAGTAGTAGTAGTAGTAGTAGTAGTAGTAGTAGTAGTAGTAGTAGTAGTAGTAGTAGTAGTAGTAGTAGTAGTAGTAGTAGTAGCAGCAGCAGCAGCAGCAGCAGCAGCAGCAGCAGCAGCAGCAGCAGCAGCAGCAGCAGCAGCAGTGAGTTTTGTAGTATATGCTATGGTAATGCACTAAAATTAAAACAGACAGTAAGTAGACCACAAGCTGAAGTAGGTATTAATGTATGGATCTCAGTACGTATTTGTCTTTCATCAAAAATATTAAGCAATTTTTTCTAGCATGGGAGGAAATACACTTAAATTGCAAAAGATGCAACTTAGGGCTAATTACAAGACCTGAAACTGAGGCCAGGGAAGTTTTGAGCACTCTTTCTCATGACAATCGCCTTCCTTCACAGAATTATCCCATTCGTGGCAGCCGACGCCCTCACACACCCTCACAACACCTTCAGCACCGAGGACCTACGCTCCACATCCCGCCCCCCTCTGCCACCCTTCTTGATTCCAGGTCACGGTGAGTACTATAAGCCTTCATGCCAACGCTCTGTTGTTGCTTTCATACTCTCTAGTTTCTATTTAGTGTTTGCATTTCTTTCATGAACGAAAACAAATCAGTCTTGCTCAAAGTTCAGTAGCTTTCCATATTTATTTCTATTTCTATTTTCCCTTGATATAAGTAGATTGTCAGCATATCATAAGATTTGTGATAATAAAGTAAGGTAGACAAGAAATGTTTCATATAAGTGGAATGGTGATAAAGCTTTAAAACTGTCTTTTTAAAACTTGTCACACTAATATTACCTGATATCTTTTATTGTAGAGGACGACTTGGCCACAAACCTAAAGCCTGAGGACATCACTGATAAATCCACCACCACCACCACCACCACCACCACATCTTCAACCACCACTACCACGGAACTCCCCACCACAGCCCCTCGCCGTACCCTGCCACACCGTCCTCCCATCCTGCCACAACGCCGGCCAGCAAGTGAGGAGGCATCAACACGCCGTCCCTTCTTGCCTTTCCGCCGCCCAGGGGAAAGACCGAGCCGCCCGCCTTTTGCTGCACCACCACCATCCACCACAGAGGAGCAGGAGAGCGAGAGCAGCACAGCCAGACCTAACCTGCTGTTTGCTTTGCGTGACCATCCTGCATCACGCCCGTCTTTCATCCCTCCAAGACGCACAACAGCCGATATCACAGAAATCACAGCTGCTCCTTCCAAAGCCACATCTCTCTTCACACTTCCACCTCGACAGACACCCCCACCACCACCACCACCACCACCACCAACACGCCCACCACCACCGCCACCAACACGCCCACCGTCACCGCCACCAACACATCCACCACCACCACCCTCACGCCAGCCTCCACTGTCCATATCCTCCTTCCTCCCACGCCCAAAACCTACAACCTTGCTTCCCACACAGACACCAAGACCAATTGTACCGAATGAAATACCTAACCTGTTGCTCCCGGATGTGTTTGGCCTCTCAGGGGCTCCGGGTGGCTCTAGGTTCACGGCCAGCCAGGGCACACCAAAGCCCATCGTACCGGTCAAGATTCCTCCAAGATTGCCTGAAATACCCGACTCTGTGAAGGATCAACTACCGCTCGCCACAGACCCCATCCTGGCCTCAGGTGAGAGACAGATGTATATAGAGGTAAGATGAATGTAGACAGATAGATACACAGATAGATAGATGGACAGATAGATAGGAAAGTAGACATGAATAAATTGGTAGATGGATGAGCAGTTAGATGGCCAAACAGATGCAAAGATAGATAGGTAGATAGATAGATAAATAAAGATAGGTAAGTAGGTAGTAGACAGCTGGATAAATTCATGTAATTCAGCCAAGAGACATTATCAGATAATAAAGAATAATGATCTTTTACTACCATGGTCACCACCACCACTGCAGTCATCACCACCACCACCACCTTCTACTTCTCCAGGTTTGCTCAAGCTCTCTGGCTGCAACATCTACGGCCGCATGCATAAGGTCAAGGACAAGATCCCAGAATTATCCGGCAAGTGTAAGGAGTGCCGCTGTACCCCCGTGGGCGTCCAGTGCCTTCCCACATGTTAGCACCCTGTCCATGCCATGCCTCTGCCACCACCCGCCACCTGCCACCTGCCACCACTACAAAGACGAAAACAAGAGCAGGATATTTGACTCCTTAAATAATGTGTATATTTTCAAGCTTTGGATCTTTTCTCAGGTACCATATTGATGAGTTAATTGAATGACTATTCATTACCTTGCTTTTTTTTTTATTTCCTTCAGACTAGATGGCAAAAAAAGATTAGTTGCTTGTGTGTATTTCTATTCACTCATTTTGTACCGTCTCCTCCCAATTTGACGTTGGTTTATGACGCAAGAAAGATTCGTACAAAGATGTTTACTAAGATTTTCTGCTACAAGAACCATATTAGGATGGATATGTAGTCCTCCTTTTCATTCAATTTCAGTATGGTACTAAAATATTGTGTGTTTTAAGAGGGGGAGAGAGAGAGAGAGAGAGAGAGAGAGAGAGAGAGAGAGAGAGAGAGAGAGAGAGAGATTTAACTCTTTATAATGTGATTGTGTATATATATATATATATATATATATATATATATATATATATATATATATATATATATATATATATATATATATATATATATATATATATACTTACACTCAAACTAGAATTCATAACCTTAGTTACAAAATGTTATTGATTCTCTCTCTCTCTCTCTCTCTCTCTCAGAGCCAACAAAAATGTGTCATGCTATGCAGTGACTTTTTTTTCTTTTTTAAGAAACTTTATGAGAAAATAAGGGCATTATGTCTTACATTCAAGAAAGATTAAACTGTAGTGACAATGATGATGATGATGATGACACAGCTTTCCTTTTTTCTTATAAAGTCCATTTAAAGGAAAAGTAACCATTAAAGGAACCTTACGAGTTGTGCATGTAAATCAATATCAATTTCTTTAAGTGAGTCAGTAAAAATCAAAGAAAGATAATAAAAACAAATTCCATGACACAAAAACTCTTCTATTGACACAGCACACAAAACAATGAAGTCAGCAGGACTGGTCAAGAATGAGTATGCAAGATGCAACACACACACACACACACACACACACACACACACACACACACACACGTCCTCTTATGAGTATAAAGGTGTAATTAAGAGCTTCACAACTCTGCTTTACCAGGGTTGGTGGAGAGTGAGCAGAGGTGTGTTGAAGGGAATGTTATATATTACAAATACTAATTTAGTATCACAGTCAATTACAAAACAGAACTGTGAATTATTAATTATATGTATTCGTATTGAATAAATGTTTTATTAATAGATGTTTAATTTATTCCCAATTTAATACAGATAAGGCATATATATATATATATATATATATATATATATATATATATATATATATATATATATATATATATATATATATATACACCTATTTAAACATAAATGAATAACAACTATTAATCAATAACAAATAATAACAATAATGATGATAATACTAATAATACTACTGCTACAATTACAGGATCCTACAAAAGTTATCTGTTCAAAAACAAAAGCCCACTAGCTACTGTACTGTAATGTACTGTAGTGTAGAGGCTTGACGACTGCATCAAAGCCCCATCATCATGTACACTGGAAGCTCAACATCAGACTATCTATTTAAGGCAAAAGGAACAACATTGCTCTAATACATAGGAATACAATAACTATATAAGGCACTTTTGTTTGAGAGAGAGAGAGAGAGAGAGAGAGAGAGAGAGAGAGAGAGAGAGAGAGAGAGAGAGAGAGAGAGAGAGTACCTTAGTTATATGTGATACGAATGTTGGCAATCTTGAATGGTGACAAGGTGAGGTCAACAAACACCTCATCATCTTGCCCCACTTCAAGACTCAGGTCACTCATAGGTTCCTCCAGACCATTGCACAGGCAGACCCTCTGGGGCTGCCTGGGGACCTTCAACCTAAGAAATAATGATGACAGTAAGAACCCAGGCAAGATAGTCAACAAAAAAAGCTGCAATGAATCATGACACTCGTTAGTGGTATAAAATAATCCAAGTAAACCAAATAAAAAATTTTAAAAATGATATCAAGACCAACAAAATTGTAAGAAAAAACTAAATTGTATTATGACAGTCTAATGGTATGAAAATCTGAGTAAAACTAATTAATACAAAAGCACATAATCATCAGGGCAGTTGCTTAAATAAGTGTATCATAAATAAACACTTGCCTTGAGAGTCTTTCATCCAACTAAGTGGTATTATGTACAAAAATAATACCAGCTCCACCTTACTCATCCATACCTTGCAGAAGTGGTGCCACCAAGGGTCTCATACAGCCTCACCACCACATCGCCACTCTTGTCCTCGGCCAGCTTCACTGCCTCAATCATTGCTCCACTCCCAGCCAGACTGAACCACACTTCACTATCATGACTGTCAGGATGAAGGAGGCAGTGTGATATTAACTACATACACTCGTTTCTTCCATTTGTCATATACTGCAGGTCAAAAATATACTATATATATATATATATATATATATATATATATATATATATATATATATATATATATATATATATATATATATATATATATATATATATATATATATATATATATATATATATATATATATATATATATATATATATATATATATATATATATATATATATATATATATATATATATATATACAGTACTTGTCAAAAGCATGCAATATATACCACATGGAGTTTAGTGGCATTCTAATGGCATAAAAGGGGCAGTATTCTCCAAGGTAAAATTAAGTACTGTACACACCAAGTAAGTGACAACTCTCTGGCATCATGCTGGCCCAAGAGAGTGGATTGGAAGAGATAACCAGTCCAAAGCTGGGTTATCTCTTTGTCACCTTACCTTTTTTCACAATAAGTGGGGATGGGGAGGCAGACATGGGCTTGAGAAAGGAGGCTTGATATACATCACAACTTTTGGTCAATGGTATTTACCTAGTAAAATCCCTAGAGTTGACATGTCACTCTAGGTAAAAGTAGGTGTAGGAAGACTGTGCTTCATCAAGTAGGGAGGTCTCTGTATATATACACACACAGGGAATAAGGTCAGCTGCTAAAGCCTCACTTACCTTACAGAAGTTGAAAGCAAGGCTAAGTTGCTGTTGAACTCATAAGCACATCTTTGTACTCTGGTCTTATCCCCACAACCTAAAGGGAAAACACTATCACATTGCTTCATAATGAATACCATAATCTCTTAGCTTCATCTATTTATCATGATAGTTATTGGGCATTTCAAGAGGCAGTTTTCAAAATTATAGTGATACTTTAAAGATTTTGCATCATCAATATGAATGTCAAC
>NC_059277.1:6707269-6712269 GCF_017591435.1 Portunus trituberculatus
AGCTATATTCAAACTTTACAGTAAAGTGTAAACAAAGTACAGAGCAGATGTACCTGTGAGGTGTAAGTGCCATTGTGCAGCTCCAGGTAAAGTTCACCCACCCAGCGGCACAGGTTGTGCTGCTCAGTCTCAAGCCGCTCAAAGAAGGCACTCGGAGACATGTGCTCCATCCTGTCACCACAAAACATCTGTCATCACTACAGTTATCAAATGTAGATACATAGTTACATACATACAGTTGAATTAATCAATATTAATGACACAAAATAATGAGCATTATGACCATCATACTTTCTAGTCTTGATAAGTTACACCTAAGCACAAACTGTCCCAACAACCCATCACCCACCTTGGACAGCCGTCTACATCCCTCAGGCGGCGGCTGCGCTCCAGCATATTCCTGGTGGGGCCACCACCTCCATCCCCATGCCCATAGAGAAAAGCTGAAGTGCTGACACGACCCTTGTCCTGCAGGTTGTTTATTGTGCGAACAGCTTCCTTCACCCTATCATACAGATGGTAGAGGTGCAAAGGAATTGTGACTGGTTATTGTTATAACAAAATCCCTAAAAGATGATGATCAAGACTTGTTAAGGAAAGCCAGACCACCAGTACAGTGGCATTAACGGAACCCAAACTGGTGATCAGATAGAAAATTTTGAAGTGATAAACATTTAAGAGATCTCCCTGTTGAGAATATATTTTCAAAAACTTTGCAGAGGCAAACAAATCACAACAATAGGACAGCAGTTTAGGGTATTAGAGCAGTCATCCTTTTTTTGGGAACAAGCTGAAGGTAGGCAAACTTCCAGTAAGAAGGATGTTGACAAACAGAGTTGGAAGAGTTTGAGTGAGCAAGGTGGAAGAAGGGAGACACAACTTTTGGAGAACAATAGGAGGGACTCCATCAGGTCCATAAGCCTTCTGAGGATTAAGATCAGTAAGGGTATGGAAAACATCACTATAAAGGATCTTAGTAGGTAACATGAAGTGGTCAGAGAGTAGAAGAGAGGGAAGAACAAGCACTGAATCCAAAGTAATGCTTTCAGCAATAAGCTAATAGGCAATACCTGTTTAGAATTTTATGAAGAGGAAAACCCAGAAAATTAGGATGCAATACATTATGCTTTTTCTTTCTATTCTGATCAACATTAAAGGATATTTACAAAATATCAATGTAAAGGAAAATGTTATCAATATTACTGGATTACCTTATTACAATTCTATTAAGGAAAAAAATGGAGCTAAAACTTTTACTTCTTCTTTTAAGGTCATAAATAGAGATGTAAGTGTATCACCATAGACTTCAATCTTACAACTGTACCTTACTCTCAGCTCATATGAGTCACCAGGAGGAAAGTGTGCAAGAATAGTGGACCCGTCCAGACCTTCCCATATGAAGTTATGGTGAGGAAATTTGTTGAACAAACTCCAAGACATCTTCTGAGTTAAGAAGCGAGTGATGCCAAAATTCTGAAAATATTGTGCTTTTTGAGTACTTCTGTTGTCCTTTTCTCTGATAACAAATATGATAATTCTATATACTACACACCTTACAAATCTGTGGGAATTGAGCTGAGTAACCAAAGGTGTCTGGCAGCCAAAACTCTTTACATAGAGCACCAAATTCCCTCTTGAAGAACAGCTGTCCATACAGGAACTGCCGCATGAAGGACTCACCACTGTGGGTTTAAACATTCATATTTTCTTCATCTATAGTCAAGCAACTAACTTTCTGATCTTAAAAAAAATCATCAATGAACAACTGTTCATCCTGAGGACAAGCAAATAAATTTTTCATCACATATACCATTTACACTATAAAATTACCAATTTTCCTATACTATGAAAATTAAAAGAGTGGCACCAGTGCCATGCCATTCTTCACTATGCACACCACAGACATCAACAGTGCCTGTGAAGAATAGTGCAAAACACACACCTGGGAATGAGCCCATCCATCTCCACCCAAGTTCCACCAACAGGAATGAAGCGCTTGGCCTTTACCAGGAGGCTGATCTTGTCATATAGTTTTGGATAGTGTAACTTAACCCATGAAAACTGCTGAGCCTGGAAAGCATGGGAAGAGCATGAATCAGTGAGTAATAACTGTCTTACATTACAATAGTACATTTCTGTAACAAAGCTCTTGAATTTGCATTACATATTAATCATCTGAAACAACAAAGGAAATCATACAATAGTTTGTTTCAAATGACAAAATTGGCTTTTACACTATCTTAACATAGCATCCATGAGGATGCAAAAGGCAATCTTATTCACAGAATTGCATAGAAATGCAAGGCATTTCAGCATTTCTAAGATTTAATTAATTTCTTCAGGTATTACCAATAAAGGCAACCTGCCAGAAAGCTTAGCTGGTAGCATGTAAATTCTTATATCACAATGTCAACACTCCATGTTCATGCTTCATTTTTATGCAGAATAATATATTTTTTGTTTTTAATTACAAAAGTATTGAAGATGATAATCAAAATTTGAAAAAAGTTGTATTTAGATGAAAAATCAAACAATGACTAAATATACCAAACTTACAATAATAGGTGTATTATATGATTAGCATATCTCTTAATCCTACAATAAGAACCTGTGAGCAGGCAAATTTCATCTCCGGGTACTCCTCCAGCAGCAGCACAGTTGAGGACCAGGAGCGGGCACACTTTCTCTTGGTCTCTGAGTACGGCCACAACCAGGCCGAATCAATGTGGCAGTTGCCAATCATGGCCACTGTATGAGCCAGGTCTCCATTCCTCTTGCCAAAGAAAGTGTCAGCAATTTGGCTGGCCTGACTGGTAAAAGAAAGGCTCTACTTCAAACATTTCATTAAAATAATACTTGTATTGTACATAAAAATTCAAAGTAACAGATGAATTTTTGAGGAACCTATCTCACAAGTACAATGAGGGCAGCCTACAGCACTGACATGGGCACTGTACCTGTAATTGCCACTGATGATGGTATTTATCATATGATTTGCAGCATATAATGCTTGGTGAGCCCGGAGATCATTACTGCCCAGGGAAACCGTCATGTCATGCAGCACGTCAATGTCAGTCAGCAGCTTGTACACCAACTTGTCACGAGTGCTCACTTCCACTGCCTCAAGCTGAAAGACACTATCCTCGTCTGGTGGACCTGCAAACATTTCCTTTAAGATTAAAAAGTCAATGACAGTTACATGCATTTTACAACAAAACCACTTCTTTTGAATGAAGAATAGCTGTATCTGGTACTCTTGTTAATCATATAACAATACAATATACAATATACTTTTATGTACTTGGGGCTTTGTGGTTAGCATGTTAAGGGTTTCAAGGCTTATTTGTTCCACTATTACAGAATTAATTAGTAAAAGAAGACCATAAAGTACTCACTGATCATACCATCTGCGCCAGCACCAAACATACCGCAACAAGCCATCTCAATATAAAATATCTGAGTCTCCTGAGAGCCTGACCAGCATAAGCTGAGCATGTAATCAGTGCGGCTTTGGTCTGGCTCCAGAGGACCAGTTCTCTTGGCTCCTTTGAGTGGGCTAAGATGCACTCCACCAGGTGAGAAACCCTGCCAATAACTTGTTTTGCTCAGTAAAATACATAATGGTGTTGCAAATAAAGAACTTGAAAATGTCATGAATATAGTAACATGAAAATGAATCACTCATCATTCTGATAATACAAGGATAAAGTAATGAAAATTGACAATTCTCACCTGCAGTGGCTCTCCTTTGGCACTCCACAGCATGGCCTCACCCTGACTCACCCAATGCAGCCACACCTCCTGCTGAATCCAATCCTCTGGAATGTTCACCTCCACCTACAAAAATATATTGTAAAACATCAATAACATTCATGAAAGAAGCCAGACATTACAACAATAGAGAGCTTCATTTCACGAGACTCTTTGGACAGATGTTGAATAAATACATAAAGGAAAAAAATAGTTACCTTGAACCAGTGTGTGCTCCAAAGTGGACCAAAGGCCATGCCTGTCTTTATCGGCTTGAAGTCCTGTATGGTAATACTCTTGAAGGTCCAATTTTCCCATGTCTTCTCACCCAGTGGCAATTCCCAGTGATACAGCCCTGCAAAGATGTTATTTATAAAATGTCACACATGGCATTTATCTTTTTTCATTGCAAACTAAAACCATTAGAACTGCAATTCCACTATTCACCTCAACTTAAGAACTTCTATTGTCTGTCAGTCTTAGGTGATATTTTTTTCTTAGTTAAATTCTCAAAAATAGTCTTACAAAGCCAAGCTAAGATCAACTTACTGTCAACTTCTTTTGCCTTGGGGTACAGCTTCCCACGTAGGTTGACATCTTTGAAAGAGTTGTCAGAAATATATTTCTCAACACGCTCCTGCGTGGTACGCCAGTGTTTGTGCTGGCTAGCTGTCACATCTCTCTCCATGATAATCTGAAATTTTACATAACGTTACAAGGACACAAGAGTTTTAATCAATAATAATTATACTTTGTTCTTGCTGCCTCCTCGCAGACCTTTACCTAACGATCCCGCATGTTTCTACTCATTCCCGACACTCCACATCCATGCCCTCTTATTATTTGAAGTGGTGTTACAGACGTGATAACAGGTATACAATATATTGTCGGCAGACGGTTAGCAACGAGCGTCACCAGAGCAGACAATGGGGGCGAGCGTTGCTAGGTGGGCATGCAGCGGTCAACAGAAAGGTTGCTGCTTTAATTAATTAAACATTTAACATATACACACACACGACTCAAGATAAAGCTATCTACATCCTTATGAACTATACCTTTCTTAAAAGCAAGGCAAAGTAATCACTGCAGTTAAATGGTCAAGCGATCAAGTTCAATGCCACGTTGTATTGTTGTTGTTTGCCAGCTGACTGTGCTGTGACTGTCCGGTCTGTCCCACCCAAGGAATATACAGAGAGGAAGTTGTGGTGTGGTTTAAAGTTTGGAGGACAGCGACGGTGCTGCCATCTGTT